>NC_061095.1:65842552-65885052 GCF_015104395.2 Macrobrachium nipponense
AGTGCAGTTTGAACATTTTTTAACTTGCAATAAAACAGCTTTATGGAGAATTACTGTTCTATTG
Source organism: Macrobrachium nipponense (assembly GCF_015104395.2). Taxonomy (NCBI): domain Eukaryota; kingdom Metazoa; phylum Arthropoda; class Malacostraca; order Decapoda; family Palaemonidae; genus Macrobrachium; species Macrobrachium nipponense. Next base: position 65,842,617 of record NC_061095.1, read on the forward strand.
ACGATAATATTCCATTTAATTAAAAGCATTAGACCAAAAACATCTAGCAAAATGTGGTTGAATCCTGTCTGCTTCATGAACATGACTGGTAATGAAACGACTCGAACTTTGGCAGCCATACTGATATATAATTGTATTATTTTCTGACCATTATTTGTGGTTAATTTCATAAAAATAGGTGATATTTCTCACACAGCTAGATTATGGAACAGTCTCCCTACTGAGGATGTCGGCAATTGGAACTTCTTCAGAAGTTGAAGAGAAGATACAATTCATTCCTACACTCATACAATTCTCCTTGTATTTTGATAGTTTACTTACATTTTTATCTGTTTATTTAGTAATTTAATTTATTTTCTTTTTTAATTGGTGGTCTCTTCTTTCTGTATTTCCATTTATCTTCTGTTACTTCTACCTAATGAACACCTTAATATTCTTTGGAAGGTTGAATTTCAAGTCAGCGGTCCCTGTGGAGGGCTTGTTCTTCTGAATAATAATAATAATCTGAATAATAATAATAATAATAATAATAATAATAATAATAATAATAATAATAATTCCTATCCTCGGTACAGTGGCAGAGCATCTCCTGTCAGAACTGGCTAGTAACAGTTATGCCCTGTCCAGGACGCGACTGATTTCCCCTGCTGTTTTTGATAATGGATGGTTCTCATTTGCTTTCGAACAAAATGTTTTTTCGTTGCAATAAGTGTTAAAAGGAATTCCTGAAAGAAAATAGAAAAGTCACAGAAGTTTTACTCTTGATAAAATCACGTCTATTCCTTTAAAACTGAAGTGTTGGATGTCTAGCTTATTTGTCATAAGACTTCATTGAATATTCGTGTGGTTTAGTCAGAGAAAGTAAGACTGAGAGTAACATCAATTAACAACTTTATTATTATTATTATTTATTTTTTTATTTTTTGCTCTATCACAGTCATCCAACTCGACTAGGTGGTATTTATAGTGTGGGGTTCCTGGTTGCATCCTGCCTCCTTAGGAGTCCCATCACTTTTCTTACTATGTGCCCCGCCCCGTTTCTAGGATCACACTCTTCTGCATGAGTCCTGGAGCTACTTCAGCGTCTAGTATTTCTAGATTCCTTTTCAGGGATCTTGGGATCTTGCCTAGTGCTCCTATGATTATGGGGTACGATTTCCACTGGCATATCCCATATCCTTCTTATTTCTATTTTCATATCTTGATACTTATCCATTTTTTTCCCTCTCTTTCTCTTCAACTCTGGTGTCCCATGGTATTGCGACATCAATGAGTGATACTTTCTTCTTGACTTTGTCAATCGTCACGTCTGGTCTATTTGCACATAATTATCACCCTATCCGTTCTGATACCATAGTCCCAGAGGATCTTTGCCTGATCGTTTTCTATCGCTCCCTCATGCCTCTTTTTGTACTGGTTCTGTACAAGTGCCGGGCATTCGCTTGCTATATGGTTTATGGTTTCATTTTTCGTATTGCACTTCCTACATATGGGAGAGATGTTATTTCCGTCTATCATTCTTTGAACATATCTGGTTCTTAGGGCCTGATCTTGTGCTGCTGTTATCATTCCTTCAGTTTCCTTCTTTAGCTCTCCCCTCTGTAGCCATTGCCATGTGTCATCGCTGGCTACTTCTTTTAGTCTGTCTCATGTATTGTCCGTGCATTGGTTTGTTGTGTTCCAGTCCTCTGTTCTGTCTGTCATTCTCCATGTCTCTGTATATTTCTGGGTCTTCGTCTACTTTTATTAGTCCATTCTTCCCATGCACTCTTTTGCCACTCGTCTTCGCTGGTTTTAAGATATTGCCCCCAGTGCTCTGTTCTCGATGTTTGACGCAGTCCTCTATACTTAGTAGTCCTCACTCCTTCCTTTCGTGTTATGTATAGTCTGTCCGTGTTTGCTCTTGGGTGTAGTGGTTTGTGTATTGTCATATGTTTCCTGGTTTTCTGATCTATGGTGCGGAGTTCTGCCTTCGTCCATTCCACTATTCCTGCACTGTATCTGATTACTGGCACTGCCCATGTGTTTATGGCTTTTATTATTATTATTATTATTATTATTATTATTATTATTATTATTATTATTATTTTATTATTATTTATTATATTATTATTAATTATTATTCAGAAGATGAAGAACAAGCCCATCACTTGAAATTAAATCTTCCGAAGAATATCAAGGTGTCCATTCGAAAGAAATAACGGAAGGTAAAGGGAAACAGACAGAGGAGATCACTTATTAGAAAAATCATAAGTTAACAAATAAATAGATAAATAACTAACTAAAAATATTAGTTAATTATTGAAATACAAGGAGAATTATATTAAGGAATTAAAGAGAGTAATTGTGTTGTGCTCCAGTAACCAATAGAGATGGAGCAATAAGCTTCAGCTCCAATCCAGGGATTCCCACTGATTTCGGAGCCGAATTTAGTTTGAAAAGAGAATTGGGATCGAATTTTGTGTCCAGAAAAGTAATCTGGACTGAGGGAAAAGTGAATGACGTTTGTTCTTTGAAGTCGGGAATATAAACAAAGAGAAATTGTATTATTTTGGGTTACAAATTCAGATGGAGAAATCAGTGAAGAAAAAATATTAATTATTTGACTGAAATTATGAAAACTATATATATATATATATATATATATATATATATATATTATATATATATATATATATATATATATATAATATATATATATATATATATATATATATATATATATATATATATATATATATATATATATATATATATATATATATATAGTGTGTGTGTGTGTGTGTGGCATCTTCTCAGAAATACAGCCAAAATCGTAAACCTTACCATTTTCCTATCATTCCCAAAATCCGGGAGCATCCTCCATGTCCTCCATCTCCATCTGAGGTCTTTTGAAGCGCTCCGATCTGTTGGCATTATTGCAAAAAGAAGACGAAAATGGCTTCGTCGAATAAAAATGATGAAAAATATTTGGGAAATGCAAAGAGAAGGAATATTGTCAGTTCATATCATCTGGTGTCTGGGGAGAGAGAGAGAGAGAGAGAGAGAGAGAGAGAGAGAGAAGAGAGAGAGAGAGAGACTGGATCTCTTGCTTCAAATGTCAGTGGACGAGCTTCTGATAAGTTTCCCAGTTTTTTAATTATTGAGTTTTCTTTGGCATTTCGTAATGTTTAGACTCTCTCTCTCTCTCTCTCTCTCTCTCTCTCTCTCTCTCTCTCTCTCTCTCGTTTTTATTCGGTGTAGGGGACCATGACAGATGTATACAAAAGAATATATTTGCTTTATTAAAACTCATTTGATAGATGTACAGAAAATGCACATACACACACACCACACACACACACACACACACACACACACACACACACATATATATATATATATATATATATATATATATATATATATATATATATATATATATATATATATGAAAATGCATGTATTATAACCCATACTCTCTCTCCCCTCACACAGCCAATCCATTCGACAAGTGAACCACATCTTTACATCCAATCAATCAATCAGTCAGAGTAAATTGAACTGAAACCCGAAAGGCAATTAATTATTTATCCGAATTCGACGGAAAAGCAAATCTGTTGAAACCTCAATTCAAAGGCAATAAATCCAAGTGAAAAGGATTCTGCCTCTTTTTGGATTTCAATTTTATTTTATTTTATTTTCTATTACTCGTGGAAGAGTTATTTTGCCACAAAAGCAATATTGTGATATGAATTGCTGAGGAGTGGCAAGAGATTCTTTTTAGCGATACAGAAATCCATTTTGGGTTCATTACAACTTTGCAAAAACAGTCGATGGTATTTCTAGTCCTTTATTGAAGTAAAATATTATTTATTATAGACAAAATGAAAAATTGACAATGATTCAATTAAAGTAATAAAAAATACATAACATTTCAGCTTCCATAGTTTATTTCCAGGAGATAAAAAATGTAAGACTGGACTGAACAATTCGTCAGATAGTATGAAGCCTTAAATGGATAGTTTCGAATGCAGATTTTATCATTATTTTGTATTATTCATATTTTTATCAATTTTATACTGTGTACGTATACGCAATACTGTTCTTTTAGAATTTATTGTGGACAGCGAACATTGTTTATCTCTGTTGTGGTGGATTCAGTGATTTCCTAAAACGTTGGTTCTGTGTGAAAACTGTTCAGCATCCATCATGAGATTCTCTCTCTCTCTCTCTCTCTCTCTCTCTCTCTCTCTCTCTCTCTCTCTCTCAGCTTCAGAAGTGTTTCTCAGTAAATAAAATTTATAGCCTTTGGAAAGGAGCGTCGTCACTTTCGCCTGAGAAAAGTTCCACTCTTTCTCTGGACTCAGGTACGTGCTGATAGTGCCTCTCTCTCTCTCTCTCTCTCTCTCTCTCTCTCTCTCTCTCTCTTCTTCTTCTTATTTTACGTGGCAATAGTGCTTCGCTCGTTAAACTTTAAACAGCCCCCCACTCTCTCTCTCTCTCTCAAATTATTTTTCCATTAACTGTTGCAGTGTGAGACTTAGTAGAACAAAATTTTTTGTCTATCTTTCTGCTTATTTCAGGTTTATTCATTTTTTTAGAGAGAAAAAAGCTTTAAAATATGAAAATAAAACAGTACTCTGTTTAGAATACCTGCTTGATCTTCACTTTTATTTGTAGTTAAGCTTCATTTATTATTAAAACAACATTTAGATATAAATATAGAAATATAAAAATATAGAATGTTGAGGCAGAATGTTGTGTGCACTTAATATGTACATCTGAAGGATGAGGAAATGTTTCAACCTTTGAGGCAACTCGGTTCTCATAAACCCACAAGATGGATTGTTTTTTGATGACGGTTCTCTCTCTCTCTCTCTCTCTCTCTCTCTCTCTCTCTCTCTCTCTCTCTCTCTCTCTCATCTTGCTTGGTGAGACGTTCCTGCGCACAGTCAGATTAATCAACAGATATCACAAGTTTAACTTACGTCTAGAATTTGAGAAATATCTAGAAGTGTTCGTGAACTATTGGTGATATGATTAGTGTGAAAATAGTAGGATAAAGCGTCTACTAAGTTAGTTTATCAAGTGAAATACTGTAAATCAGAACAAGATGGCAGTAAGTTCCAGCTGTGGATAAAAATGGCGAAATTTAGCTTGTTTGGCAGATTCGCAATACGATGAGGTAGCAGGAAGGGAACTGGCATTTCTAATCTATGAGATCAGCAGCAGTCCATACCAAAAAGATACAAAAGCATTCATAGATATATTAGAAGGATATAATCCTTCAAACTGGAACAAATCAACAGAAAACATCTTGAAAATAATTGAAGAAGTTCCAAATAAAATACAAGTGGTCAAGAGACTCATAAAGAAAATATACATAAACCAACATATTCCGACAAAGAAAATGAATAAGGTGAACCTTGTGAATATCCTAATTGATGCATTAGGAAAAAGAATGCCAAAAGCATGCAAACTGTGTAAGGTGTGGTATAGCATAGTTAATACCACAAAAACCTAATCAGAAAATGTCGCTGCATGCAACATTCCGACCCATCCACAATGTGCTGAGGTAATGCAAGATATGAGAAAAGATACCAGAATATTTTGCTCAACATGTCTATCATGGATAGACAATGTTATTAAATCAAAATTGAATGTACAAATAGTTGAGGATGAAGAAGAAGAGGAAGAGGAAGAAGAAGAGGAAAACGGAAGAGAAGTAAACGAAACTGAAAAAAAAGACAAAGTCTGCAACCTTTTGAAAAGAGGGAATTGCAGATTTGGAGAAAGATGTTACTACAAACATCCTAAGGTATGTCACAACTATGAAATATATGGTAAATGTGCATACCTAGATGGCTATGAGGATGATTGCAGAGATCTGCATCCAAAAATATGCAAAAACCTAAAAGAAGGAAAAGGATGTAAGATCGACAAAAAATGTAAATATATGCACCCTGTAGCCATGAATCAAAATCAAATAAATCATCAATCAAGTAATAAAATCCAAAATAAGAAAGAAACAAATAAAGAGAAGAATAAAGAATATCAGGTAAAAGAAAAAAGCAAGCCATCAACGAGATATGCAGAGATGTCAGCAAAAAATTTCAAAGCCTCAGCTCCAAGATACTACTCAAGAGATAATAACTGTATTTATTATGCAAGAGGATATTGCAGATACAGAGAAAATTGCAGATTCAGACACAAAATGAATAATTATGATGAAGGAAGATCAAATATTATGGAAAAGTTGGATTTTTTAATGTCAGAGTTTCTGGAAATGAAAAAAAGAACAACAGGAAAGAGACATGGGAAAATCCTTATTATTACCCATATTAAATGAAGGAGAAAACACGCAAACCATCATAGTGATGAATGCGCAGGGTTTAGTTATGAGTAACTCAAAAAGAAAAATAGAGTACTTAGAAGAACTAACCCAAATTGAAAAGAAAATAGATATAATGAATATAAGTGAAACCTGGTATTCCCAAGAGACTGGGAATGATGATCAAATAAAAGGGTTCCAAACTTATAGATCAATAGAAAAAAATAGGAATCAAGGGGGAACCGCAATATATGGGAAAGACAAAAAACAAGGAAAAATATATGAGAAATATAGTAACTCAGAATGTGTACTAATAGCGGTAGAATTTGAATCTGAAAAATTAATGAACATGTAATATATAGACCTCCTAATACTGAAGAGTTTGACTTAATAATAGAAGAATTGGATGATATATGTAGAAATCACAAGGACTGGACTATTCTCCTATCTGGAGACTTCAACTTTCCTTTCGTAGACTGGAAAGAACGAATAGGAGATTGTGGTTGCACTTATACATATAAAAAAGAGAATAATAGTAGTGCAGAAGATAAGAGGCAATTCGAAAAGCTATTAGATATGCTACTAGAATACAACATTCAACAAATAAATCACCTGCCAACAAGAAAGGAAAATACTTTAGACCTAGTATTTGTGAACGAGATGAATTATGTTAAAGAAATAATAGTTTATAATGCGAGTATTTCAGAACATAATGTCATAGAATTACCAGTCCATTCCAAAGCAAGTGAAAACAGAGATAAGCAAGAAATGAAAAAGTGGGAAGGATATGGAAAATACAACTTCTACGGTAAAAATATAAAATGGTCAGAAATAAATGAAGAATTAAACAAAGATTGGGATAACATTTTCGTATGTGATGACATAAGGGTAAATACGGAGATATTATATAAAATATTAGAGAAAATAGTGGATAAATATATACCGAAGAAAAGTAAACATCAGTCATGCATACCAAGAGACAGAAGGATCTTGTTCCAGAAAATCAGAAGGTGGAAAAAAGGTCTTGCAAAAGAAAAAAATGTATGGAAAGTTATTGAACTAAAAAGTAAGATAGAAAATGCAGAACAAAAGATTATACAATCAAAAGAAAAGGAAAAACGGGACTTGGAAGAAAAACCCTAATAAATATCAAGCAAAACCCCAAACTATTATACTCATACGCAAAAAAGATGAATAAAAGAAGAATAGAAATAGGCCCTCTAAGAATTGAAGGGAGATTAACGAATGAAAAAAAGGAAATTTGCAACATACTGGCAGAACGATATAAGAGAGAATTCACCCCTAGAATAGATAATGAAGATAATGATATAGAAGTAAGGGACGAAAATAGTGAATGTGCGCAATTTCATGTAGAATACAATGAAAAATAATTGAAGGTTATAGCTTTTCTCATTTTCGAAATATTTGCATATAAATCACGATAAATAGAAAAAAAAAACCCTGTTTGGTCAACTTTGACTCTACCGAAATGGTCGAAAAACGCAATTGTAAGCTAAAAATCTTATGTTTTAGTAATATTCAATCATTTACCTTCATTTTGCAGCAAATTGGAAGTCTCTAGCACAATATTTCGATTTATGGTGAATTTATGAAAAAAACTTTCCTTCCCTCATCTCGCGGATTCTCCGCCATAAATCTCCGAATTGCGTACATCGCATTCTCGGAAAATTTGCTCCGTTTCATATTAGGCATTTCATAGAGTTTTATATATTGAAATGTGCGCAATTTCATGTAGAATAAAAGGAAAAAAATATTTGAAGGTTGTAGCTTTTCTAATTTCCGAAATAATTGCATATAAAAAAAATTTATTAAAAAATTTTGACATTTGATCAACTTTAACTCGTCCGAAATGGTTGAAAACTGCAATTGTAAGCTAAAACTCTTACATTATCGTAATATTCCATTATTTATCTTCATCTTGAAACAAATTCGAAGTCTCTATAACAATATTTAGATTTATGGTGAATTTAAAAAAAATATATTTTTTTTACGTCCGCGCATTACGAATTCATGCATAATTTTGTGATAATATTTTCTCTGTGTTGCTTTTATCGTTTTACAATGTGTTATATACCAAAAAGATTGCATTTTAGTTTACATTACAACGAAAAAAAAGTAACTTTTTACCTTTAACCGTTTTGCTCACAGCTTGATTTGAATACATTATATATGAAATTTCATTTTTGTGCTATCATATATTCGCATTAATTTACTATATGAAATAATGATAACTTTTATCATTTTCTGATGGTTGCATAACTAAACCTCAGGCAATGTTAAAAAAAAGGAAGGCCAAAAAACCAAAAATGAACTCTTAATCTTCAAGCTAAGTTGCGCTGTGATTTTTTTGAATAAAAATTTTTTCCGCTTCCGCGCTCACTCCAAACCGGCCCCGGCATTCGGGAGAGGTTTTGATTTTTACCGCTTCGACGTTTAAGGGTTAATATAGGACAACATGGTTTCGTACCCCGAAAAAGTACACCAACCCAACTGTTATTCCACCGTGAAAACATATACAAAAATATGAAAAGCGGAAATGAAACAGATGTGGTTTATCTAGACTTTGCCAAAGCTTTTGACAAGGTAGACCATAAAATATTAGCGAAGAAAATTAGAAAACATAATATAATGGATAAAGTAGGAAGATGGTTAAAAGAATTTTTACACAACAGAAAACAGATAGTTATTGCAAACGATGAGAAATCGGATGAAGCTAAGGTAATTTCCGGTGTGCCCCAAGGTACGGTGTTAGCTGCATTACTGTTTGTTATTATGATTGCAGACATAGACAGTAAGTTAAGGACTCGGTATGTGAGTAGTTTCGCTGATGACACAAGAATAAGTAGAGAAATTACTTGTGATGAAGATAGGAATGCGCTACAAAGAGACCTTAACAAAGTATATGATTGGGCAGAGATAAATAGGATGGTATTTAACCCTGATAAATTTGAATCAATAAACTATGGAGACAGAGAAGAAAGCTATATGCATATAGGGGACCTAATAATGAGACAATCACAAATAAGGAAGCAGTTAAAGACCTTGGTGTGATGATGAATAGGAACATGTTATGCAACGATCAAATAGCAATTCTATTGGCAAAATGTAAAGCAAAAAATGGGAATGTGTTACGGCATTTCAAAACAAGAAAAAGCTGAACACATGATTATGCTTTATAAAACATATGTTCGTAGTCCACTTGAATATTGCAATATGATATGGTACCCACACTATCAAATAGAGAGTGTACAAAGGTCCTTTACAGCTAGAATAGAAGAAGTTAAGGACCTTGACTACTGGGAAAGACTACAATCCTTAAATTTATATGGTCTAGAAAGTAGAAGAGAACGCTACATGATAATTCAGGCATGGAAACAGATAGAAGGAATAGCTGAAAACATCATGGAGCTAAAAATAACAGAAAGAGCAAGCAGAGGTAGATTAATAGTGCCCAAAACTATACCAGGAAAAATAAGGATAGCACACAGGACATTAATCCACTACGCACCAGCATCGATAATGCAGCGTCTATTCAATGCGTTGCCAGCTCATCTGAGGAATATAACAGGAGTGAGCGTAGATGTGTTTAAGAATAAGCTCGACAAATATCTAAACTGCATCCCAGACCATCCAAGATTGGAGGATGCAAAATATACCGGAAGATGTACTAGCAACTCTCTGGTAGACATTAGAGGTGCCTCATACTGAGGGACCTGGGGCAACCCGAACAAGATGTAAGGTTTGTAAGGTAAGGTCTCTCTCTCTCTCAGTCTTATTTTTACACCTTTTCCATAAAAAAAACAAGATACTTTTGACATTATTGGCCCCACTAAGGGAACCTTTAAATCCCCCAGAATCCCCGAAATTAATCCTAAACCACAAAATTAATCCAGTTTCTTTTCTTCTTCTTCTTCTTCTTCTTCTTCTTCTTTCTTCCTCCATTCGCAGAATCCCCACACCGAATCCTTTGTTTGTTTGGATTTCAAAAGATACAAAACGACCGACAATAATAAACAGTAGAGAGAGAGAGAGAGAGAGAGAGAGAGAGAGAGAGAGAGAGAGAGAGAGAGAGAGAACCAACGCTAAAGGCGAGTGATGCGACTTGCAAAGAGCTACAGCGACTGAAACGATTGTCTTTTCAGTTCCACAGGAGATCATCATTTCATATCAGTTATTCTTTTTATTGCTTTGATGGCGACTAATTCCGTCCTTCCTTCCTGCAGAAGTTAACTGTCAATAAATGAAACCCTTTGCATTCTTTCCTTCTAAAGTTCAGACATTGCCCCACGTTGTATTCAAGAGTCGAGAACCGCCTTCCACCTTCAGTGAATAGCTGATTTTCCCTTCCCGTAAAACCATAAAAATCGATCCTGGGTGTAACAGATTCTGAGATCCAAGCTCTGCTCTACGTCAACCGCTGATCGAGCGTTAAATGGGCGTGTTTACGCCACTTGAGGGCGTAGAAGGAATTAAGGAAGGAAGGAAGGAAGGAAGGAAGGAAGGAAGGAATTAAAGGGTAAGTGGGGAGACGATAGAACGACAGAGGTTCTTAGTCTGGCACTGTTCATTTTTTAAATCATGATAAAGTACGACTAACTGTTAAATATACGAGATAAAACATTTTCTTCTCATGCAAAGTAAAACCCAAAACCTCTTATCTTGAAAAACAACCACAAAAGAGCGACTTCTTTAAAAACGAAATAATAAAGCATTTTAAGACTAAATATTTTTTCCCCTGTGCAGAGGAAGAGGAGAAAAACCTAAATAAGCTTCGAACATCTCTCGGGGCAACTTCTATCTGTCTCTCTGTCTGTCTGTCTGTCCGTGCGAGTGCTGGTCTTGCATCCCAAATCCTCTCGAGGGAGGAAACGGGAGAGGATGATTGCTGGAGGCTGCGACGGCAGACGAGAAGTTCTTTATTGCTCTCAGTTTTTCTTTTCCTTTCGTCGTTGATTAAGTTTAGGGCAGACTAGACAAGTCAGTAGTAAGAGTCTCTCTCTCTCTCCTCTCTCTCTCTCTCTCTCTCTCCTCACTCTCTCATCTCAGTGTGTGTGTGTGTGATTGATAGATTGATATGTAGGTAGATTAGGGCAAACTGACAGAGCGTTATATTATTGGTAGAGTCTTCAAACCTTTCTAGATAATAATGGTTTCCCCTAATGCACCACCGAACTATTTACAAAAGGCGTCTCTCAACAACTGGCAATCAAAGTATAAAGAGTCCGTTAGGGCCGACTTATATAACCAAGCAAAAGCGTTAGGTAAATACTTCACCTTGTGATACTATTATGTTTCAGAAGAAAAAAATCCATTTTGCCTGGGAAAACAGCTGACTATTTGAACTTGGTTAGTTTCTACACAAGTGGCCATCACCAACTAGTCACCCTGGGTGTAAAATTTGTTGTGAATATCCACGACTGAGAGAAAAACCATTTTAGCAAGATGAAAATGACTCTTGGCGCTTTGCATGTCTACAACCTAAAGGACTAGTATTTTGGAAAGACAAAAATGAATCTTAATCTGACGAAAGCAGAGAAATTCCAGCGGGACCTCCCAATCAAATGAGGCGAATTTCAAAGGGAGATTTCCAGAGCTTCATATCTTATGACATCCTCTTTCCCTTTGGTTATAACCAAGGCCATGAAAGCATTTATGAGGTCGGTTCATGAAAGATGATTTGGGGGGAGGAGCTGTGGGGGAATGACCCCGAGGTCCCCTGGATTCAAAAGTTTTTGGTCGTGACCTCAGGAAGGATTTATTACGAAAAAAAAAAGCTGACTAAACTGGAAGCAAATTGCTCCTTTAAATCAACATTTAAATTTTTTAGCGATCTGGGAAGGTAACTACTGTATCATGTGACTTTGTCATAACTCTCTCTCTCTCTCCTCTCTCTCTCTCTCTCTCTCTCTCTCTCTCTCTCTCTCTTTAGTTTTTCCATGTATCATAGACGTCCCTCTAGCAGTAGAAAGCAGCATAATTTCAAATTAATTCTTAGACAGACGGACGAAAGTTATCTCTCTCTCTCTCTCTCTCTCTCTCTCTCTCTCTCTCTCTCTCTCTCTCTCTCTCTCTCTCTCTCTCTCTCTCTTGGTTAATACCAAAACTTGTCCTGAAATATAGAGAAGACCGTAAGAGGAGGAACAGGAACTTGTCGGCAGCAGAGTTCAAGCGACAAATCTTATTGTCGTTGAGACAGAAAACAACAGAAGATATTAAGATCCAACTTCCTGTGTTTCCATCTCAAGAGGTGGATACGAATAGCAGGCTCATGGCAATGAGGTCTCTTCCTGCCAAATGTGAAAATAAGTCTTGTTTTCTTCTTTCAATATTTCTTATCAAGTATCAAGTAGCTTTACGGAAAACCTGGATAGTTCCTATCAGTGTGGGACATATTTTCCAGATAGTCTTTTGTCCTATAAAAAGTGGACGGACTCCGAAGTTGCATATATAAAGTGTTTTATTAGAGAGATCTTCTTTTAGGAAAAGAACACCGCTTGAAGATCTTCAGTGTTATATGCAGTACATACAGACACGTTCTGGGATTAAATATACCCGTTGGAATCGACCATTAGAGAAAGCCTAACCCAATTAAGTCCTGTGCAGTCAGCTATAAACAAACATCCTAGAATTGTCCGTTGCGTAGCTACAGATGGACAAGGGTTTAGAGAGAGAGAGAGAGAGAGAGAGAGAGAGAGAGAGAGAAGGATAAATGACCGCTTTACACTATAAAATTATAGATTGTTTTTGTTTATCCGTTTCGAAAATAAGAATAACATAAAAGAAAACCAAGATATAATTGACTTTTGCTTTATGTAATACTGTTTATCTTCATTACGAATTCTGATATAGACAGAAAACTCGAGTGACAAAACAAACTTTTTGTCACTTTTTTCAGTTCAGCTGTTGACCCCAAAAATGTGAAAGGTTTTACGAATCATTAAACGTTTGTTTTCCAAGTTTATGAAATATAGTAGACACGATCATTATGAATGCCTTTTGGGAATCTGCTCTCTCTCTCTCTCTCTCTCAGGCATTCCAATCATGCTGGCATATTGCGTGACGAATATGATGTAAATGAAACGAGTTAGTGTCCAGCATTCCTCTTGTGGTCGTGGAATTATTCCAGTCTCTGGAATGGGATGGAATTATTCCACTCTCCGGATTGCGATGGAATGATTCCACTCTCGGAATGGGAAAGAACAGATCTGGAGGCTGTCGTCAGCCTCAGGTAACTGTGTCTGTCTGACTTGTTTCGGAATCGGATGACAATTGGGGTTCTTCTTCTTCTTCTTCGCTTAGACAAAGTTTATGCTGCCCCCCTCCCACCCCCCCAACACACACTCTCTCTCTCTCTCTCTCTCTCTCTCTCTCTAGCCCAATACTTTCCATTTGGGAAAAACCTTATCGGAAGAAAGTTATTCGTCATTGAAATTCGCAATCCTCGGGAGAAAGCGACCAAACTTTCTAGAAAGAGAGTTTTCAGTTCCTAAGAAGTTGGTTTTCTCCTTCGGTTCAGAGACGTCCAGGAACCACATGATATGTGAGAAGTCCAATACAGAAGACTTTTCAAAGGGTTGATCTGTAAGGAAATAGGAATAAACAGTTCTGTGGTTTTATTATTTTTTTCAGCATTTCTACCTTATTCTTATGAATAATATGCAGTTCGAATATATGTACATAATTGTGTGTATACATACCCACATGTATATTCATATATATATATATATATATATATATATATATATATATATATATATACTATATATATACATATATATATATATATATATATATATATACATATGATATATATATATATAAAATATATATATATATATATATATATATATATATATATATATATATATATATATATATATATATATATATATATATATATATGTATGTATGTATATATATATATATATATATATATATATATATATATATATATATATATATATATATATATATATATATATACATATATATACATACGTACACATACCATAGTCAAATAACAATACCAGACTCTAATATAACAACCACCCAGACATCTCATTTCCCCAAAGCAACATTAGCAATGAACATGGGACAAGCACATTGCTACGAGCAATCACTGACAAGATGAATCTTTATTATGGCAGTTATAGGCTGGAAGGAGATCTTTCATCTTGCTTTCATCTCTCATCATAATTACAGTAATAACAGTGTAATATTTTGTGTATAATCTGTTTCAGTTTAAGTGAGTGGGGAGTTTGTTTTTATGAAATATTTATTTATGATGTGTAGTATTTTACACTTTTTCTTTATAATGAAAATGAATAACTCGTTATTTAGTGTATGAATTTCACGCTTGACAATCGTGTGACGTCATTTGTTGACATCAGCTGTTCATTTCCGAAGTCTCGTTGATGTATGATGCTATTATTTCTGGTCGGATTAAAATACAAAGCTTTTTATGTTTGTTGATTTTTAGTGAAAATGCGAATATATATGTTCGGCGTATTTTCTTGATTCATCATCAATATAAGCCTTGGCGTATACTCCATACACAGTTTTGCATGCTGGGTGCATCTAGATTATGTCTAATTCCTTTACATATTGACATTTTATCTGTATAATTAATTATTAATTTATTTTTTCTTTTAAATGAGTGAGATCTCCTTTTTCTGTTTCCCTTGACCTTCTCTTACTTTGAAATGAACACCTTAATATTCTTTGGAAGCTCGAATTTCAAGTCAGTGGTCCCTTGGGTGGGTTTCTTGATCCATATGAATAGGGTTTACTCTCTGAATAATGATAATAATAATAATAGAAAATAAAATAAAAAATAAAGCTAAAAAATAAAAAATAAAAATAAAAACTGAAAAATTAGAAAGTAAAAATATCAAAGATATTTAAAATAATAATATTAATATTAATTATTATGAATTTTTTTCAAACACTTTCTATGGCTTTGACAACAGCGAACCAATTTTTACCACCGCTTTTCCCAAATCCTGAAATAATGTCTTTATTAATAAGTATCACAGATCCACTATGGAATGTTAAGTGTTTTAAATTATAACATCTTTTCCAGTCATACAAATCCGTTTCGTTTGATTTTCACTAAAAGCAAAACCCTCACAAGTGACTTATAGGTGATTTAAGACCTTTTTAATAGTATTTCAAAAATATGAATATTTAACTAAGAATTTAGACGTTGTTTATTTGGATATGTATTTTGAGGTCATTTATGAACAAAATTTAATAGTTCCTGTTAAGAATACTTATTTAGGTTGTAGAGACATATTGACATTCAACAGAAATTTCAGATTAATTGATTCGTTTGTGGCATATATATCCCAAGTTATTTTATATGCAGTGTCTAATGGTCAATGTTATTTTTTTTTAAATTAAAATTCAAGACTTCATGTTAGAATTGCTTATTTAGGTAAGAGGGATATACTGACATTTAACAAATATTAGTCAATGTCTTATTTGTGCATATATATCTATGTTCTTTAAACACAAGAGTCAATAAATGTGCGTTTTTGTTTTACTATTAAAATGAAAATTAGAGAAAAAGAAACATTAATAACAACAAAACACTGAAGCTGACTTTTCTCTGCTGACTTTTGCGCAAAAATTTCCTTTTGAACGCGCGGGAATCACCAAAGATTCCGGTGCCGAAATCGACAGGAATGAAAAGCAGTTCCTTTATAGTGTCCCCTTACTGGGGATCCCTCCTCCACACTGCCCCAACCCCTCTCCCTGAAAAAAAATGAAGGCATAACCTTCCATTCCTGCCAAAAACTACGACTGTCCTCATCATAGCCGTATACATATTTGGGGTCATGAAAACAGACCTGTCGTAACAGCAATTCCTTCTCTAATGCCTGAGATTTACAGAGAACTGACGGCCTTGAGAAAACACGCGATCGATCCCTCGTGAGGATAAGTGGTCAAGGTGACGCCAAAAGTAGCACAGGTGGCGGAAGGAGAGAGAAGAGAGAGAGAGAGAGAGAGAGAGAGAGAGAGCGTGTGTGCTTTGAGTAAGTGTAATTTGCATAAGCATCGCAAATTTCTGTTCGTGTTTGCGTGAGCTGTTCTCATTTCGTTCCTGGGCTGTGAAGAAGAAGAAGAAGAAGAAGAAGAAGAAGAAGAAGAAGAAGAAGAAGAAGAAGAAGAATGGAAGACATTTGTTTTCGTTGTTTGCTGTAGAAAGTTTCTTTGGTTTCTCTCTATTTCTCTGTTTGATTATTTATTTGTCTATTCATTTATCCATCAATTGATTATTTGTTTATTTATTTATTGAAATATTCATTTACTTGTTTATTTATTTACTTATTCTTCAGTTTATTAAATTGATTAATTTATTTTTAATTTATTTATTATTTATCTATTCATAAATCAAGTAACTTTATTTGTTTATATATATTTATTGATGAATTTATTTATTTGTTTATTTACTTATTGAATTATTTATTTACTTATTCTTCAAATATGTTAGATTTATTTATTTATTTATTTATCTATTCATAAATCTGTAACTTATTTATAAATTGAATTTATATTATTATTCATCCATTTATTAAATTTATCCATTTATCTTTGTTAACAGTTAAATTTAATATTATCATTTCAATTTGTATTAAATTTATCCATTTTTACTTTATTAAATTCATTTATTTATTCATTCATTTATTAAATCGAGGCGCCAGTAACCAAGCAAACTGACCTCTCCTGACACAAAGGATCCACTATCGAAAAAAAAAAAAAAGTCGAAGTCTTAATTTTTCGTCTCCTGTTAAAAAAATACCAAAAAATAATCGCACCTTGATTCAGCCAAGATCTCCAAACAAGAGATGAATACAATATATTGACTCTATTATAAACATGGCTGATCGAAGCCTCCAGCCACACGAGATATATTGAAGGGAAATGTTCTTTTGGGTAAACTCATTCAGGAAAATTAACCCCAGAACAGTCTGGAAATTATTCTTATTTAGCCCAAACCTCTCTCTCTCTCTCTCTCTCTCTCTCTCTCTCTCTCTCTCTCTCTCTCTCTCTCTCTCTCATAATAACTGATGAAAATATGATGATAAAAAACTATATTTATATTCCAAGAATTGTCAATTTTCACATATGTATATTTTGAGACTGCACAATGAATAATTCCTCTCTCTCTCTCTCTCTCCAATTTCGTTAAAGTCTCTTCAAAGAAGAATTACTGATATATTAAACAAAAATGGAGACCAGTTCCAAAGGTCAAAAATGGCAGTAGTGTGATATCAGGACGTCAAATCTGTTGAATAAATTCAATGAACATTGCAGTGAAATGTGGGGCTATTTCTGGATGTGAAATTGCAGCGACGGTAGTTCAAGGTGCTGCAATATAAAGAAAAAAACATGTAATAAATTTAATGTAATTATTATTACAATATTAGCAACTGTGCGGCAACATAATTGCAAAATGAAAGGTTGCAATTTCGTGTCTATACTTTAGAAGACTTACGTCGGTCAGTTGCAATGCATGCCTACCCTATAACAATTCACTTTGCATTTTAATCCTTTATATATGTTTTCATGTACCTATTTATTAACTTAGCTATTTTTTTATTCTAGGGACTGGTATCCTCTTTCTGTATTATATATATATATATATATATATATATATATATATTATATAATATATATTATATTAGATATGAGGGTAATATAATATATATATATATATATATATAGATATATATAATATGTATATATTATTATTATATATATATAGATATATATATATATATTATAATTAATTATAATATTTATAATATAATATTAATATATATAGTATATATAGTATATATATATATATATATATATATATATATATATTTATAATTATGTGTATGTAGTATGTATGATGTTATTATATATATTATATACTATATATAATATATTATTATATTATACTACTATATATATATAATCTAGATATATATATATATTATATTATATCTATTATAATAATATATATATCATAATATATATATATATATATATATATATAATGGAATTGTATGTAGATGCTATGTATGTATGTAATATATATATATATATATATATATATAGTATATATAGCTTAATATATATTATATATTATTATATATATTATATATTATTAATACTATATATCTATATATATATTAGTATATATATTATTTTTTATAATCTATAATATTATAATATATAATATTAATATACATACATGTATGTGTGTGTGTGGTGTATATTTATTGTTTACATCCTAGTATCTATACAAAGACAGCATCATCACCAAAGATAAACACAGCCTCAGCCTCGTGGTAAACACGGCCCTGTTTGGTTTGAGGAGACCATTAATATCCGGGCATAAATAAATGAGCCTCCAGAAGCGCCTTCTTCCTCTCTTTCTTTAGATGATGTTAAGAGTTCCTGAAAATAAACAGGTTTTCACAAAACGCTAATAGTTGGAATATGAGGGAGAATTTCTAAATAAATCAATTTAAAGTATATTATTTTTATTAAGCTCAGGTTTTGTTAAGCTGTTGTTTACTTGTTTTCATTTTTATTATGTGAAGCTACTACGTGTCTACAAATTTATTTGTAAAGTAGATAGGTATTCTAAATTTATGTATTATATCTCTAGGAAGTTTCTCTTAAAATAAATAGACGTTATTAGCAAATTACAAGCAGACATTTATCAGTACATTAAAAAAATTGAAACGACTAATTATATACAGTCTAATGCAGTCACCATAGTAGATAGATATTTTAGATTTATGTATTTTATCTACTCGAAATTTCTCTGACATTGATTCAAATTTATTAGCAAATTGCTTGGATAACTTTATTAATACATCAGAAAAATTGAAACGCCGAATTATGTACTGTCACAGCAGCACCAATGTCGAAAGGAATTAGTTTTTTGAAGATTTAAGTAAGGCTCTTTAAGAAAGTCTCCCCAAAATCCATCAGTAATCCACAAAATCTCATTAAAATCCATAAGATAAATTCAGGATTTACATCCGAACCCGATTTAATCTGAAAATTTAAGCATCTGTAATTATTAAACAACTCAAAAAAAATATCGTTGAAATTCATTATCAGTCGAACTTTATACATCCGGTGCTAACACAACTGTCTACAGAATTCCGTTCAAATGCGAAAGTAAATCGAAAAGCAACAGACACAGAGATGTACAGACAAATCAACGTTAATTGCCGAACACAGAACACCTGTGATCTTCAGTGGTTTACATCAAAGCTGAAGAATATTGAATTAATCATCGCCTCCCTCTCGTGAGGGTCGGACAGCATTGAAGGTGATCAGTTATAACAGATTTTCTTTAATGGGAAACTAACGATTTATGGATGAGAATTGGGCATCGGGGGTCGGTCTTTGTCTCAGTAGACTTATTGTTGCCAATAAATTATGTTCAAACTTTAATTTCGGTTCTCGTTTCATTACGAATGCCAGAAATCGTAAGCTATAAATAATAATATAATTGCAATGAAACTTCTTGGCGTGACAACATCAGTCTTGATAGTGTGGCAACATGGCACTTCATGGTTCCATTGAAGACGAGACTCCATTTCATGAACTGGAAGCCTTCAACTCTCTCTCTCTCTCTCTCTCTCTCTCTCTCTCTCTGTTGATCAGTAGGTCATAATATCTCGATCCCTCTACGAACAGTAATTATTTCCTTTCCTTGCAGTACACAGAGCAATCTCTAGATGTCTTGAAATGACAGAAGGCAATTAAGGGATATGTAGGTCATTAGGTCTCGTCTGAGA
The DNA here is from genome assembly GCF_015104395.2 of Macrobrachium nipponense. NCBI lineage: Eukaryota > Metazoa > Arthropoda > Malacostraca > Decapoda > Palaemonidae > Macrobrachium > Macrobrachium nipponense. The sequence continues at coordinate 65,862,765 of NC_061095.1, forward strand.
CCCTGGGGTGGGTGGGGATTGTGTGTGTGTGTGTGCGTGGGGGGGGGGGGGGGTGGGGGGCTGTGCACGTTGGAGGAGAAGGGTATCCTTTTATCTTGAAATGCGATCGAAGGATATGTGGCTGATTTCATCCGGTTTCCTCCTCTCATTGTTGTGACGGATTCCTTGTGTTTTTCTGCTTAATTGAATCAGCTTCGATCGCCTGACCTTTGAATAGACACGGATTTTGACTGTTTGGTGCATGTGGCAATGCGTTCCAGTGAGGCCTGAGAGCCTGACATCATTCGGTTGATGCTCATTCAGAGGTCCTCGCGAGTCTTTACCGAGAACTTAAAGTAGTGAAAAACAAAAATCCCCAAATCTGCAAAAGATCTCCCTCAGAGAGAGCGAATGAAATGGACCCTTTAGATCACGTGACAGTCGAAAAAAAAATAACAAAAAAGTAATATCATATGATTATGTTAATGACCTTGATTGAATGATACCTGCTGTCATCAGAGTTCCAGAGGTTATTGACTCTTATCAAAGGGAATCGCTTTCCGTCATGCACATTCTGGCGTTGCAAAACTATCTTTAATTGTAGTTTTTTTTATACCAGGGAAGTCGGAGTTGCAATGAGATATTATCTGCTGTGTTTTTATTCATGAGTTGTTGGGGGAACCTCTGGTTGGAATATATAGTTGGAATATGAAGTATTAGAGTTTGTAATTAGCCGCTTGGAATTTTAAATTGGTCCACATGAATACTTGTGTAAGTAGATTACTGTAAATGATCTCATTAAATGCTACATTTTATCACTATGAGAATTAACCTCAGTGGTAAACTTCGTTAATGCATATGAACACAACCTCAAGGACAAATTAAAACATACGAGCTTACGTACATGGTCACTCACACGTGTACGAAGATCCAGACTAGTCTCTCTCTCTCTCAGAGACACAACCCCAGAGAGAGAGAGAGAGAGACGAGAGAGAGAGCGAGAGAGAGAGAGAGAGATGAGAGAGTAAAAAGAAAATTTCCAATGCAGACGCCATGACATAGGGTATAAACAATGATCATAATTTATTCTACCGTACTGTTATTTTATTATTGATATATATATTATATATAATTAATAATCATTTTTTTATATTTTCAGAAACTTCGTCAGTCTCGGTTTTGGTGAGTTTTAATAGACTAGTTTTTCTTCTTCAGGCAACCTTTTTTTTTAACGGTATATATTAGTTAGTGTTTTGTAGTTGATTTTTTGGCAACTTTCTCCTTTGTATTTGTTCATTTATTCTTTTACTTCAGATTCTCACAAAATCTGAATTATTCCCTATGTTGTTGTTTGTTTGCTATTATTGGCTGTTTTGTGTATTTTTATTATTGATATTGTAATTATTTTCATTAGTATTAACATTATTATCATTGCTGTTATTATTATAATTATTTTATTAAGATATTGTATTAGTTTTTACGTGTTTCTGTATTGATTTTACTATATTGAATTACTATAGATCTTGACGAAAATTATATTTCCATTACTGTTCCATTCATTATCTTTTTTCATTCCCTTCACTCTCATCACTCGCTGGTGGCAAAACAGTTTCTCGGAAGGAATTCAATTTCCACTCCAAAGAGAGAGTGGAAATTTTCGTTCACTTTTAATTTTCATTACATTATCTATCACACATCCTAACCCCCCACCCCCCCACCCCCCTAAAAAAAAAAAAAAAAAAAAAAAAAGACGTCAAAAAATCCTTCAGTGTTGAAAACTCCAGATCTCGTTTAATCATAAAAAAATCTCCTTCCCTTTATTTACAAGATGAGCAAAAATCGGTTTTTAATCCACCGTTTCTTAATGAAGAGCTCTAGGAAACTGACATTATTTCCGACTGAAAGTAAAACGGGGTTTTTAATTAAAGTGTGAGAAGCTTCTAGGGGTTCTGTGCCGGACTCTTTTTTTGATGTCGTCAACGACCCCTTGTGACAGCTCGGTTATCTTGTGCTTAAATCACCCTGGTTGCCAGATCTCTCTGAAATAGGACTTGCAAATAAGAAAATGTTTATTAGATATAAAGAGAATAACACGAAATAAATTGGAAAAGGACAAATTAGATGGAATAAGTTAGGAATAAGATAATATAAGAGGAAAAAGGGTTGCATGCTTACACTGTTCATGAGTGTATTTATGTGCTGGGAATAAGAAAATTTAAGAGAAAGAAAGGATTAGTTGTTTTGTGGCAGAGTTGTTTTTGTTTTGGCGGGACATGTTTTGTGAAGGAACGCAAAGGGATTGACTTTTATCTTCGTCTCTTCAAAGGGATTTGATGCCGTTTTCTTTCCGTTGCAAATTGGATTCTTTGCCTCTTGTGTAAATGGACAATAGTTCATTTCCTCTTTTCCCAACTTTATTCTCTATTTCCCTTTTTTCATACTTTTTCCACATTCCTCAACTTTTACAAATGGGGAGAGACTATTTTTATATTTTGTAGAGACAATTGATTCGTTTTTGAATATTGAAAACCACATTAAATATCTGTGTTTTAGCTGCAATTGAGTCTTCTTTTAATTTATAACTGATTCCTATATAAATTTATAAACCAAAACAATGGGTTGAAAATTACTTAAAATCCACAATAATTTTGTAACAATGGAAGTTAAAATACAGGTTTATTCATAAAGATAATTGTGGTTTTCAGTCACTGTATAATCGTGAACAAGAGATATGGTGAAAATGTCCCAAATTTTAATTGTATCTTTAATCATACAAATATCAATAAGCACTCCATTTTCCCTATTTATTTTATTTTCGTATTTTTCCCTCTTCTCATTTTTAATTAAATCAATTTTAATTTACTGTTTATATATTCTTTAGTTCATTTTAACCAACTAACTAACCGCCTGAGAGAGAAGGGAAGGACTCCAAAAGTAAAACAAAGAAGATGACAATGAACGTTCATGTGCTGAGGCAACGTTCATAAACAGAATGCGAGACGCTTTTTCGTCTCAGGAGACTCGGTTTCCGTCTCTCCCTCAGGCTGAGAACGTTTAGTGAACGTTCTGCTGTTCGCCTCCTTCTTTCGGAGCAGAGGTCGTTGCTCCTGGAATTTTGGAAGCTTTATTTCCTTCCTGGAAGTTCTTTTATGATAAGTTCGCTCAAGGAAGGCTTAATGAAGACTGTTGCTGTGAATTACAGTTGGATGTTTAGTACTTACAGAGGTATTAGGAGAAATACAGGTCGTTTACGCAGTAATCAGAGAACTGTCTTTCTTTTCATGTCATTTAATCTTAATTACATGTGTATATTGAGTTCAGGTGAAATCATTTTAGACAAATATTTAGTTCTGTATTGTGTAGAAATTCATGATTGGAATATAGGTCATATATGGAGCGATTACAGAACTTTTTTCCTTTTCAACTTAGCCTTAATTACACGTGGATTTTTAGTTCTTGTGAAGTAATCTTAATTAAATGTTATTCTGTAGTGTGCAGAAATTCACGTCTGGATAGAACAGCTAAAGGTAAATATTGCATTTCTTTCATATCTATTGGTCCTTAAGAAACAGTATATGCTTATAGAAAATAAATAAACTGGAAAAAAAGACGTATCAAATGACTTTTGGTAAATCCTTTTGTTATAGAAAATAAATCCATATATCAGTTGTCCTTGCGTAGGGATAAATCTGTCTGGAATATCCTCCCCCCCCCCCCCCCCCCCCCCCCCCCGAAGGTGCCTCAGCCAACAGGGGTCTCCAGGCAGGAGGTTTCGATCTCGAGTTCTACCTTCTAACTAAAACGCTTTTATTTATCCTTTAACGAAAAAGCCACTCGCTTTCCCCTTGTCAGCTCTTGTGAAAACTCACTTTTTAAAATGGAAAGCAAAGAAAGAGCTCATGGCAGGAAGAGAGTTGAGGGACTAAAGATTTTATTCGGGAGTTTCCGGAAGTGACGTCACATTGCAAAGTGACTTCACTCTGTCTCCGTTCAACTTTCACTTTTCTGTTGTATTCGGGTTTTGCGTTTGTTCATTTTGTTCTTTCTCCTTTGAGTCGAGAAGAACAATCGCTCCCCTGGGAGGCAAACTTTGAACGAAACAATTCTCACTTCGTAAAAGAGCAGTTCAAAGGAAGATTAGTCCATATAGTGGCCTATTCTCTCTCTCTCTCTCTCTCTCTCTCTCTCTCTCTTGTGTGTGTGTGTGTGTGTGTGTGTGTGTGTGAGAGAGAGAGAGAAAAAAAATCAACAGCAGATTATTTCCACCATATCCGGTTATTGAAGCTGAAAAATTATACATCAAGAGAGAGAGAGAGAGAGAGAGAGAGAGAGAGAGAGAGAGAGAGCTTTTGCAAGGTGATAATCTCTGTTTATATCCCACGAATTCATTTCGAAAGTTTATTACATCATAGTCCTTTTAAATCTAAAAGTCTCCATTCGTGTTTTTATACCACGTTACAGGACTTACAAGCTCCCTGCTTTGAATACTTGTGTATTAATTTAGCTTTTATTTTTCTAACTGAAACTTCAGAAATTCAAATGCAGTGTATTAGTACTCTAATACAATTCTTCTTGTGTTTTGATGTTTTAGTTACAATTTTATTTATGTATTTGTTAATTTCTCTGCTTTTCTAGTAAGTGATCTCTTCTTTCTTTATTTCCCATGATCTTCTGTTACTTCTTTCGAATGAACTCCTTAATATCCTATGGAGGCTTCTTCAGTTTCAAGTCAGTGGCCCCCTTAGGATGGGCTTGCTCCATGTGAATAATAATAATAATAATAATAATAATAATAATAATAATAATAATAATAATAATAATAATAATATTACTATTAGTTAAAAACAAAGGCTTTAATTAGCTGTTGATATTAGTGAATCCGTTTAGAAAAGGGAGTTGATTTTTAATTAGAAGGAATACGACTATATTTTGAGAATAATTTGCTGTATTGCTATAATACATGTGTATTAACTTTGCTTTGATTTCTTATATATTTTGTTCAAATAAATCGATTGCTTAGCTGCTATTTCACAATAAAAAATAAAACTATTTTGATAATATATCGCTTAAGTATTTTGTAACTGACTTGCCATAATTGGGGGTTACAGCGAAATGGCACTTGTGGTAATTGCCTTTTGAATCCAGTGGTGGTGTGGCATTTCCGCTGTAATGTGGTTCTTCGTTTAACGGTTTTACACCTCTCTCTCTCTCTCTCTCTCTCTCTCTCTCTCTCTCTCTCTCTCTCTCTCTCTCTCTCTCTCTCTCTCTCTTTTCTACAAATGAGGTAATAATCTCTGCCATGAGTAGGCTGTGAATCACCCAACGGATGTGACATGCAATTTCCTGCCAGTTCGGAAAAATGGAACATATTTTGGAAACAAAGTCGTTTTACAGAACGCGAAAGATATGGATAAGGTATAGGGATTTCCTTGGGTGTGTGTGTGGGGGGCGGGGTGGAAAAAGGTGGTTGGAGGGCTAGCTGTTCCTACAACAGCTATTCTTTTCAGTAAACATTTCTTTTTTTTATTCAGAAGAATTCTCTGTTGGCTATAATTCAGGAAATTGTATCAGGAGCAGAGTCTAACTTAAATACCTTTGTTTTATATATGAGCTCAATCATCAATTCTGTGATATGCAAATGAGTCTTTTGTTGATGCCGCTGAAATTGTACCAACGCCCAATTCTAGTCTAATATTAGGGTCTGGGACCTGTGGATGAATTTAGTTTAATTCCGTGACATTAAAACGAACGAATTATTTGAAAACACCAAATCGATATTCCCTCCAACAACTATAAGGTGTGAAGGATAGTTTATATACATACATACATATATATATATATATATATATATATATATATATATATATATATATATATATATATATATATATATATATATATATATTATTCTTTCAATGATTTGCTGTCAAGTGTATTGGTATTTCTTTGAGGGAGAATCAAATACTCTTATTCACTTGCGGTACATACACACAAACGACACACTATAATTCAGTATACGTTTTGCTGTTCGAAAAAACTGTTAAACTGCGGTTTAGAACTACTGTTAAAATGCTGTGTAGGACTGCTGTTAAAATGCTGTGTAGGACTGCTGTTAAAATGCATTTATAAAAGCTGTTGAAATGCTGTATAGAACTGCTGTTGAAAGAACTGTTAAAAATGCTGTTTAGAAGAACCGCTGTTAAGATGCTGTAGAAAAAGCTGTAAATATGCTGTTTAGAACTGCTGTAAAAATGCTGTTCGAAAGAGCTGTTAAAATGCTATTTAGAACAGTGTTAAAATGCTATTCGAAAGAGCTGTTAAAATGCTGTTCGAAAAAAGCTGTAAAAATGCTGTTTAGAACAGCTGTTAAAATTGCTGTTCGAAAGAGCTGTTAAAATGCTGTTTAGACACTGCTGTTAAAATGCTGTTCGGTTCGATAGAGCTGTTAAAATGGTGTTGAAAGAAAGGCTGTCAAAAGATTCAGCTCGAATCTGCTGTTGAAAATTCTGTTCGAAAATGTTGAAAAAAGGCTGTTCGGAAGCGCTCTTAAATGCTGTTCAAAACGCTCTTCACCCGAGAGAAGATTCCCTTCAGTTCTCTCGACTCTCTTCCAGGAATTCTCTCTTGGAAAGAAAAAGCTCAAAAAAAGGCTGGAACAGGAGTTTGTCCGTATTGTTCTAAGAGAGACATAGTGCCGTCAGTGCACCTCACCAACTTCTCTAACTATGACCTCTTAAGATCCCACCTTTAGATCCTTGTAATGATTCTCCTTAATTTTTATGGGATCTTTTTATCTCGCTGTCCAAACGCTCCAACTCCCCCTTTTAGTAAAGAAAACCACGTGTTTTTTTTTCCGTTCCCGATTTATAAAAAAAAAAAAAAAAAACACAAGACGAGAACAACTGAGGTAAAAACTGCTAATGGTATTAAATACATTTTTTTTTTTTCTTCAGAACAAATAAAACCCCTATAGCACATTGAAAAATATGTTTCCTTTTCCTTTTCCATGAGAGAAAACATTACACCCTTAGACGCAGCGGAAACCGGCTTATTAAATAAATACAATATTTGTTTGAACTCTCCTGCCGCAGTTTTTTTTTCCTTTCTTTATAAATAAATCGCCTCAGAAATGAGCTTCCATTCACCTAAAAGGAAGTTTGAGGCAACAAACAAGAATTAGAAGTTTCATTTGCATGGTCTAATTCCATAAAAGTTCGTCTGTGTACAAACGCCTCAAGTACAGGCATCGAGTTTTGTTCTGCTTCTATCGCTCAAAAGAGAGTTGATGTTTGAAGAGTGAGTCAAGATTCCGGTGGAGGGTCTCTATGGTCTCTTGTATGAAACTAGATGGCTCGGGTTTCAATTATTTTATTTGGTTTTTTTTCTGGCGAAACCGAGAACTTGTGTAAGTTTAAAGAGAAGTAGATTATTTTTATCAACTTTAATCGGTAAATGGTAAAGTCGAGAATGATCCGAATTTTTCACGGTAGCAATTCATTTTATTTCATGGTAGTATACCAATGACTGTTACTTCATCATGTCTGCATATATATATATATATATATATATATATATATATATATTATATATTATATATATATATATATATAGATTATATATATATTATATATATATATATATATATATATAATGTGTGTGTGTGTATGTCATTAATCGGTTTTTGGCAATAATTTCTGAAACACATCTGTATTTTGCCTTGAAATGCCACTTAAGTCTATGGTTAACTTTTAGTTTATGTGTCTATTTTTAAGTCAATTCATTATAAATCATTGTAATGATCCTCAAAATAAATCAGCCCGAAATGTAAAGAATATTATGGATACAAACTTTAATTCATCATAGAACTCCCGCATTGAATTTAACACAAACGAACATTTATCATGACCCAAATATATCGAAAATGGCTCTAACCTCACGTGACCATTTCAGAGACGCAGATCCCCACCCAATCAGGGCAGAATCCTGCACTGAACGCTCGTGAGAATAGTAAATATATCCTATATTGGTTATAACTCATTATTGGAATCTTCTCCCCTCGATGGTGGGCGTGTGATTGGCTCCCCGGAGTCATGGGATGACATGCATCGATTATCCGGGGGTTTTCTTCTTCTTTTTCCTTTTGTCTCTGACGAAATTTCATTGCTTGTCATTATGGTTGTCATTAAGTCGCCTTCTGGAATATTATTAGTGGGGTTTTGCATTGTCTCGTAAGGGGAGGGAGGGTCTCATATTGGGGATCTTGGTTACTAATTGTTTTACTCGAGTGACAAGTAGTGTGCACAGGTATTTATAGCATACACACACACACAATATATATATATATATATATATATATATATATATATATATATATATATATATATTAATATATATATCTATGTATATAATATATATATATATATATATATATATATATATTATATATATATAATATATATATATATATATATATTTGTATTTTCGATTGCTATAATGACTTCTGACTTTCACGTTTGACCTAAAAACTTTTTTAAATAAAACCCATTACTATAGACTATTATAATAAAACTACCGTTTCATCTCGAAGTTAACTACTGAGTTGAACACGAAAGTTAATATACAAAGAATGAAAGAAATTGCTACATAGGCCTAACGGTAAATCTATAACTTGGGTTGCGCCTAATAAAACTGCCGTATCATCTCGACTTTAAGCATACTGAGTTGAACACGAAAGTTAACATACAGCGAATTAAAGAAATTAGGATTCATTTGAAAGAAATAATAGATTTCATGTCCAATAATGTTTGTTTTAATCAGGTTAGCCAACTGGATTTAGACTCGACTTGGTAGCTGGTTCACGGCTAGGAGTTCGTCAAAATCCGTAAAAATGAAAACAATAACCTGACATAAATGAAAGTAGGTCAGTGGATTCTCATACTCTCTGAAAATTGGGGCAAATGGGGTTAGTCTCCGGTGATAATTGCACAGAGCTATTGAATAACGCAATTGCATGTCGATATTGCAAGATCTGTCAATATCTGACAGGTATTGAAGTGACGCCGTCGATCAGCAACGTTTATGAACAGTTTGTTATAAGATGCTGTTCGTTATTGTTATATATTTATTTTGTCAGGCGTTTGCGTCATTCTTAGGCTGTACGTGAAGCCAGAGGGATGTCATTGAATCAACTATGTTTTATTATTATTATTATCGTTATTATTATTGTCATCGAACCCCACTGACCTTTCCAGCGAAAGGGAAGAGATGACAAATGATCTCATTATCTGCTTAACCTTCCCCGTGAACTGAATAATGAATATTAGTCATTATATCAACCTGTGAGAGTGGTGGCATATAGTATAATGAGCAGTATAATGACAGTTTCTTAAGCAGGGTTAATGAACGTGAAACCCCAGGCTTGGGAAAGGTAATTCACGCTCAATAATACGTAAGATTTTAATTTTTATTTTTATTTTTTGAATAATGAAAAGATCCACATAATTTACTCTTATCAATGGGTAATGAATTTCATTTGAATTTCGATATTATTTTTTGAATAATTTACTTTCATTAGTGCGTAAGAATTTTGATTTTGTAGTATTTTGAATATGAAAAAGATACTCATAATTTACATTAATGCGTCATAAATTTAATTCTTATTTTATGTATTTTTCCAATTATGAAAAGACGCGCAATTTTTTCACATTAATATATAACATATTTAATTTTAATGCTACTTTTTTGAGTAATGAAGAGATCCGCATATTTTAACTCAGACTTTCTTAGAAATATTTGGATGAAGAAGCCTCCAGGTAAATTAGGGTCACAATCTTTACGGTCGGAGCCTTCCGATGCTCCTTGGAGCGTGAACGTGAAATATGTATTTTTTTTATTAAAGATTAAAACCGCTTCCTCAGACTCTCCAGTTTTGGAGGTTTGCAAAAGAGGCGATGAAGACTTTTGAGGGACCAACTGGGCGTTTCGTGTTACGTCAAAACCGATTAGAGAAATTTGAAAAATGGCCTAAATTTTCGTACTCAGGAGAGAGAGAGAGAGAGATGAGAGAGAGAGAGAGAGTCGTGGGTATATGAATAGACTATAATATATATATATATATATATATATATATATATATATATATATATATATATATATATATATATATATATATATATATATATATATATATATATATAGATATATATATATATATATATATATGTATTTATATATTCATATATATTTATTATTATTCATTATATATTCATCATATAGATATATAATATATATATATAATAGTATATATATATATATATATATATATATATATATATATATATATATAATATATATATGTATATATATATATATATATATATATATACAGATATGATATAATATATATAAAACTTTGGGACTCGGGATGAGGCTGCGAGCCCATGCGTCAGCTATAAAAGTAAAAGGACTTTCAATAATATGTTTAACCTTTTTAATTAAACTTAAGTCTTGATGGGAACAAAACTACTTTGGCAACTTCTTAAGACACCTCTCTCTCTCTCTCTCTCTCTCTCTCTCTCTCTCTCTCTCTCTCTCTCTCTCTCTCTCTCTCTCTCTCGGAGGGGAAAAACTTGCAGTTCCTTCTGCTTCTGCCTCAATAGAGATGAGGTGATCGAGCAGCAGATTTTCTGTTAAGACTTGAGCTTCTCCTCGAAGTTTATTCACTATTCAAAGTTCACAAGAACCTCAAGACTTCGCTTTAGTCCAGGAAAGTTTGTGTTTATAAGAACCTGAGGGATCTCTCTCTCTCTCTCTCTCTCTCTCTCTCTCTCTCTCTCTCTCTCTCTCTCTCTCTCTCTCTCTCTCTCTCTCATAAGTCTTGCTTACTCATTTTCCAAATTGCACCTTATGAATCCCAGAGCGGCTTCATCTGAGACCAAATCGAGCCATCTGTCTAATGCTAATAATCTTCTAATTCCACCTGAGGAGTAAGCGGTGAGGAGAACATCAAGTACAAATGGTCTAAGGGAGGAAGCAGATTTCCCTTCTCTATCGTGAAAATTAATTACTACCAAATTATGCCGGTTGTAAGCTGGTGTTAATAAGCAACGCCTTTATACAGTGGCTTGCAGTGTGTCAAATAATTGCTCACAACCAAACCTTGATAAATCTGTGGTTATCCACTAACTTTTAATTACATTTGCACTCACAATGGAAGTGATTACTTATATGCAAAACTATAAGTTCAACCTTGTGCATTAGGGAGGATATATTATGCGAAACCTTTCAATAAAAGTCGCAATATGCGATTGTATCACTGGATTGGCGAAACAGCTGTCGTGGTGAGAACAGTAATACAATGAGGGAGAATTTGACATATTTTTTTCAACGGAAAATAGCAGAAGAAAATCGAAAAAGCGAGAGCGATGATAATACGAAGATTCAAGCGAGAATATATTTGTATATGAGTCTGTGTTTGCATGTGTGCCTGAACAGACTTATGTACGTATTTATACATTCATTTATTTCTTTTCGTCATTAGACACCTACTTAGGCATAACTGCTGATTTTACGTAGATTCTATCATTAATTTTGCCTTTAGAAAAATACTTACATTAACCTAATGACCGGATAAATTCTCCTGTGAGAATTGTCGCAATAAAACCTGATTGGTCTAAACAAGGAAACTCTGTGAGTATTCTGTGAGCGTTTCCCCAAACCATCGAAACGGGAATCTCACAGAAGCAAAGAATTCTTGTGGATTCTAAGCAAACTGAGAATCTCCTGGTCATTCCTACAAGGACCTGAGTGTTCTGCTTGGAATATTCCCAGTGTGGAGGGTGGAATCTCTCCATTCCCATGAGAGGAATATGTGACGAATTGCATTTGCATATTCTCTGGTTCAGTGCTCGGCAATCTGTGATATATGGTTCTGTACATTTCCATTTGGGTACAGAGAGAGAGAGAGAGAGAGAGAGAGAGAGAGAGAGAGAGAGAGAGAATTGAACTTACGTGCTGTAACTTTTAATGACTAATGATTTGTCTTAATAAGTCATGATTGCTTTACTGTCTTTTCGATCTGTGGTGATATTTGAATAAATATATTTTTTTCATAAAATAATATTTGTCATTATATTTCTTCATTTAGCTATTTCCCTTACTTGCCAAAAATACGTTAATGTAATAGAAGCAGTATATATTTTACCACTTCCTTTTAGATACTTTTGCGTTTTAAGAATTTTGTTAATAATTAAAATTCCATGATACATGAACCTCTAGATAATCTTATGGATATCTGAAATAATTCACCCCCGTTAATCACATAGACAAAAAGCCTCATATTAAAGGCATCACAATGAAATATTATCGAAGGTTTATTCAGTATCCAAACTTCTTCTAACTCTCAGAACAAAGGTCTAGAAATATTTATATATATATATGTGGTATATATATATAAATAAATATATAGGTATATATATATATATATAGAATCTATATATACATATATATATATATATATAGATATATAGTATATTATATATATATATTATATATATATATATATATATTATATATATATATTATATTTTTTTATATATATATATATATATATATATATATATATATATATATATATATATATATATATATATATATATATTATATATAGATTTTTATAGACAATGAACTACACGGACGAAGACATCAGTATAATATATTTCTTCAGATTCGTCAGTGTCCGGATTTCTTTGACTCACAGACAGAACAAATGTCTGGAAATATTCCGACTGAAGGAAATAATAATAATAATAATATAATAATAATAATAATAATAAAATAATAATAATAATAATAATAATAATAATAATAAGTACTACTACTACTAATCTAATAATAATAATAATAATGATAATTCTCGGGCATTCCATTGAGGGGTTAGAGATGTGTAGTTCTGGTGACAGAAGTTCGCTCTCGACGTGATTCGGAAGTCACGTAAACCCGTTGGTCCCGTTGCTGAATAACCACTGGTTTCATGCAACATAAAAACACCATGCAAACAAACAAACAAACAAACTATAACTGTCTAAAAGTGATGCAGACTTACAAACGAGGTCACATCAATTTTTCTCGACAATCTGACATTTATTTGTGCAGATTTTTACTGCTTCGTCCACCTACCCTTTTATCCTTTTTTTTTTTTTTTTTTTTAATTCTTTTCAACATTTTCCGCTTTTTCTGACGCATTATTCCAGGATACGTGACTTCATTTTTGTTATTTACTTTCAATTCCAGTGATTTCGAAGAAAAGTACTGATCAGATTTCGATTCTTTCCTTCCAGTTTCTCAACAACTTTATTCATGTCACTTCCTCTTATCAAGTTCCGAAATCAACATTTGATTTGTTACTCTCCTTTTATTATCTGTCTCTTCTGCTGATTCCAGAACGTTGTCTTTAAACTTAATTTTCTGTTTGTGGAAAACTTGTGCATGAGGCCGACATTATCTGAAATAGAATCATCCAGGAACCACTGATAAGGAAAAAGAGGCCGCTGAGTAATTGGACTTTGGGAGGTTCATTTGATGAGGGATTCTCTCTCTCCCTCTGTTTTCACTTTTCTTTGTTTATCATCTTTATGGCTGATCTCCTATAATCGAACTTTTCTATTTATTTACTTTACTTTGTTTATACTTTCTTCCATTGGCAGTCTCTCTCTCTCTCCCCGTAGGGTGTTTAGTGTCGTCAGTGCACCTCGTGCGCTATAGTGTAGGTATTACTTATGGTTCTTTGCAGCGTCCATTCGGCCAATAGCTGCAACCTCTTCCGTTCCTTTTACTGTGCCTCCGTTCATATTCTCTTGCTTCCATCTTCCTTTCCCCAACCGTCTCTTAATTGTTTCATAGTGTTTCAATTGCAAAAGGTTTTCCTCCTGTTACACCTTTCAGACCTTTTTACTCTCAATTGCCCCTTCAGCACTGAATAACCTCACAGGTCCCAGCGCTCGACTTTTGGCCTAAATCTCATGGTCCAATTTTAACCCCAAAAGGAAAAAAAACACGAAGGTAGAAATTCTATTCATAAGAAGACTTCATTAGGCCTTATCATGTGGCCATTTATCTTTTTGGACATCAAAGAAAAAGCTTATCTCGTGGATTGACGCTTTTTTGGTTATGATGTCGTTGGCTGCGGAAGAGAAGAAGAAGAAGAAGAAGAAGAAAAAGACTCTTTGAAAGATGACGGCCTTTGTGATTGGGACCCTGAGCGACTTCTCTTTATGAGCCTCTGACGGGAAACACTCAAAACCCACATACAGACAAACATGCAGGGCGAAACACAGACACAAACATACAGAAACACACACTCAAACATAAAAACACAAACACACACATTCACAAACATGCACACAAGCACACACACAAATATGTATGTGCACGTGCAGACATGCATGCACGCACAAACGTGCACATTGACATGCACACAAACAGGCACATACACACACACAAACATGCACATAAACACGCACACAAATTAATGCACAATTACGTACACAAACAACCATGCCCATAGACACACACGCACAACTCTTAAGGCCTCCCGGCTGTTAAATCCTTTTTGTCTCTTGTTTTCCTATCTCAGTCATTCTCGTTTTCTTCTTCTCTCTCTTTCTCTTCTTCTTCTTCGCAGATGTAACGCCGAGATAAACTCTCCTTCCTTTGCACAGGACTTGACTTTCGCATCATTTCATCTTTAACGACTTTCCCTCCAATTTTTTTCTAAAACAATTTGCTGAAAATATATATTTTTTAAATTTTTTCCCCTTTCGCTAAAGAAAGTTTTTTATTTTATTTTCATGTTTCCAGTTAGGATTTTGACAGAGGTTCTTTAAACTCTCAATGCTAGAAAAACAATATAAAAACAAAATAAATGGAAAGGGTTTTCGTCCTTTTCTGTTCAGCCAAAACATCAAAAACAGCAAAGGCACCTTTTCAAATTTGTAATGTTCCATCACATGAGAATATTTAGAATTTATCTTAAGTCACTTATAGAAAGGAACAAGAATTACCTCTTTTGATAAATCCTCAATTATTATTATTATTATTATTATTATTTTTATTATTATTATTATTATTATTATTATTGAATACAATAGCTGTTTCAACGGCATTTAATTTATATAGAATCTTCTCAATTCTTCTTATGATCATCTTCTCGTCAGCATGTAGCTGGTGTATTAAGTTTCCTAAGGACATGTAAAGATTTTCATTTGTCTTAGGTTTATTCCTCTAACGTGTCGACAGCGCACAGGCAGTCATCTATGAGAGTATACAGTAAAGTGAATTAAGATACGTTTTTACAAGTATTTATAACATGCAAGGTCGTGACAACGGTGGGCGGGTCGATGAGCAGGGATTTTAATTGGCCGTGGATGGTAACGAAATCTTTCCCTGAGGCGATGAGCGTGGGTTGGGTGTTGGTTGGGGTACCTACCTCTTGGGCGGCAGGTACTGCTGCATTCTGTACAGATGACACATCTTCCGCTCGTCTCTCTCTGCTTCTTCCTCTCTTTCTCTGTCTCTCAGTTTCTTTCTTTCTCTCTCTGCAAATTCCTCTCTCTCTCCCTCTCTCTCGTTCGCTTATTCTTATTCTCTCTCTTTCTCTCTCTGCTTGTTCCTCTCTCTCTCTTTCTCTCTCTGCTTGTTCCTCTCTCTCTCTTTCTCTCTCTCTTCTCTTTTCTCTCTCTCTCTCTCTCTGTCTCTCCCCCCTCGATCTCTCCTCTCTCTCTCGTGGCGGTATACGGAGTCGGATGGTTTCTTGTGCTATTTCTTCTTATGATGGTAGGAAGAAATTCTGTTTCTTTTACCGTGTTGATAGTCGGCTTTTTCTCTAATATGTGTAATGGCTTCAAGGTAACGTAGGCGTTTCCGGTCAGGTGCTTGGTCAATAATTTTTATGTTCGTTATAAGTTCAGCTCTTTCTGGTCTCCTGTTATGTTGTTCCACCCTGTAGTGATTGAAAATGGCCCCTTCTTGAAGGTGGCAGGAAAGTCGCTTGGAGAGTCTGGTGGTGGTCATCCCGATATAAGAATGGTGGCATCCATCCACCGAGCATGTGAATTCGTAGATGACACCCCTTCTCTTCAAAGACGTTTCTGGGGGCGCTGGGTTGTTTTTAAGAAGCAGCTGGCTGGTTTTCATGTTTTTGTAATAAATTATGAGGCTAATTTTATCACTTTCTGTAGTGGGGGAGACATTTTCGCTGATATTTTCCTTATAGCCTTTTCGTCTTCCAAATATGTGTGCATATGATTATAAAATATCTTTATAGCTCCACTTTGGTTGTTAGTTTCGGTCGTTCTATCCTGGTGCCATTTATTTATGGAGTCCCTCGTTTGGCGTTCGACCATGCGGTTTGAGAAGTTATTGTTGATGAGGACTTGTGTAGACCTTTCGATCTCACTGGTGGTTTCTCTCCACGTGGAACAGTGTGTAAGGGCGCGGCGGGACGAAGGCATCTACCACGATCTTTATACCTGTCTGGGCACTCGCTGGACCCATTAAGGCATAGACCGGGTTTGTGGGTTTTCTTGTAAACCGTGGTGGTGTATCCCGTAGGGGTCTGCTGTACCCGAACGTCCAGGAAGGGTAGGGCACCGTCTACGCTGCGTTCGCACGTGAAGTGGAGGACGGAGCATTCTTCGAAAGTCTTTCTTAAAGTTTCAAGGTCCTCTTCTCTGTCAACTCTTATGAAGGTGTCGTCTATGTAGCGGTAGTATTGGGGAGGGCAGGGGATCTTATTGAAAACCCTTTCTTCGACGACACTCATGTAGAAGTTGGCAAATAGGACCCCTAATGGGGATCCCATTGCCACGCCGTCAATCTGGCAATAAAGATGTCCTCTGTGGGTTGTGAAAGGTGCCTTCTTAGTGCATATTTCAAGAAGGGCTTTTAGGGCTTCCTCTGGGATGTTCAAAGCCTGTGTGTCCTCACATCTATACACTCTGTCGAGGATATGTTCAATCGTCTCGTCATTTGCCTTCTGCAATTGGACAATCTCCTCCCTTCTACTCTCAGTTTATGTGACGCCATTGCAAGTCTGGCGACATATTGTTCTGTCACTATGATTCCAAGGAAGCCCAAGGGACAGATAAAGAACCATCTGAACGTCCCAGTCGCCAGGTAAACATGGGAAGAGCAGCGTTCATTAGGCGAAATAACTAACAGAAAACTTACTTATTCAGTGGAGTGCGTTTCTTAGCGTGAATGTTTTTAATTTGGTTGACGGTTACTTGATGGATTTCCTTCAAGAGAATAAATATGTGACGTTAATAATAATACATGGTGGGTTTATGATAAAATAATTCATACCATAATAATAATCAAATCCATTTTAAATATTTAAACCTGCATCAGCTTTTTTTAGTCCTATACTAAAATACAATATATTCTTACCTCATCAACTCCTTCGTACGACCACCTCATTCGTCTAACTACCAGGTACATTGTTCACCAATCATGCCAGCATAAGCGAAATGGGAAACGAACTCGAATACCTTTTTCTAGTAAGGTGAGCATTCTACAGAGAGAGAGAGAGAGAGAGAGAGAGAGAGAGAGGAGAGAGAGAGAGATGAATTTCTGTACTACTGAAATGTGAACTTTCAATATAACCCATACCGAACTCCACAGAATGCCACACTGCCTTGACTCTATTTCATCTACATAAACAAAACGAAAGACTGAAAACCACTACAAACTATAACTTCCCAAAGGATCCAAGTGAAAGAGTCCAAGTTCAAAATTTCCATGAAATAAAGCACTAAAACTGCAGCTTTGGCCACAAAAGGTTTATTTACAAGTAGGGCTCCCGTGAGAGAAGCTAATGCACAGGGCATTGTTATGCCCCGCATTTCTCAGACAAATATTCAGGTAACCCGAAATTGCAAGATTTCCATGAACAATGATTCTCCTCTTAGTCTCTGGCAGAGAAAATTTATTTTTTTAGAAAATAAACTAAACCAGACGGGACGATACAATGAAACAGTCCTATTAAGACAATGAATAGAAAAAAAAAATGGAAGAAACATCGGGTTAAACAATTTGACAAAAACGAAGAGCATTTAAATTGTAGTAACAAAGATTTTTCTGTGGGTTTAATGTTTTAGGAGAGAGAGAGAGAGAGAGAGAGAGAGAGAGAGAGAGAGAGAGAGAGAGAGAGAAATTAATAATCCACGAGTCAAATATACTTCGTATTGTGCTGTATCCCCGAGAATGCAAACGACGTAATTAACAAGTCTTCCTTTGTAGTTCATATCTAAGATGGTCTCAATATCCAGGTTTCATCCCACGTAAGCCAAAGGTCATCCTTTGAAACATGAACGTGAATTGTAACCAAAGTCACCAAACGCCTTCTAAATGCGACACTGCAGACACACTGAGCCCCTCTCCTCAGACGTTCAAGAGAGTAATGAGGCTTTGTACATTCATGCCAGTTTGAGACCTGAAGAAAAAGGAGGTTTGGACTGAGATTAAGTTTTCCCTATTTAATGAAATAAAGATTCATATTTACAAAAGATAATCTGAGTGATCCTATGTTCCTATTTAGTAAAATTAAGATTAAAATTTAAAGAAAAATAACAATTTGATTGCGATCAAGTTCCCTATTCAGAAACATGAAGATTAATACCTTTAAAACATAACAATGAGTAGGACAGATTGCCCTCTTTAGTAAAAAAAAAATCCATATTTATAAAAATAACAATCCGAGTAAGGTTAAGTCTCCCATTTAACCAAAGATTTTTATTTAAATATAACAGTAAGACCAAGTTCCCTAATTAGTAAAATAAAGATTCACATCTAAAAAATAACAATCTGAATAAGACTAAATTCCCTATTTAGTAACTTAAAAAAACTAATATTTAGCAAAAAAAAAAAAAAAAAAAAAAAAAAAAAAAAAAAAAAAAAAAAAAAAAAAATAAAAAAAAAAAAAAAAAAAAAAAAAAAAAAAAAACCAGTCTGATGACAAAGTTACAGCGAAGCAGAAAACCTAAACAGGGAGATGAAAACTCACTTCTGGCTTTAGGAGAGTCAATAAAAGTTAGTCTGATGACCTATGTCAGTCCTATGGCAGAATATTACTGATACTAGTAGTCAGATTCATAGGTCGGTTGAAGGGGGCGATAGAACTGCAATTTGCAACTGAATGAAACAAATAATATGATGCTTATGAGGTTTCAAGACGACAAAATTGTTTCTTATACCTGACTGTCAGAAAAGTGACTGCAAGTATTCTGACTTCGTTTTTACCTTCCGTCAAAGAGTCGGTTGTTAAGAATTGAACGCAGAATCACAAAAGCCAAAAAATTATATAATATATTTGTTTTCATTATCCTTCATTTTGTTTTACCAGTGCTCAAGCTTTGTTTGCTGAAAAGGGTCTTATTTGCAGAGATTATTCTTTGTCCAATGACAATTTTAGAGTTAAATTAGTTGGTAAATGTACCTGTTGTGTGTTCTATATTGGGTTTTAGTTTAAAAAGTCTTAACCCTCGTCTGAAATGCATATTGGTTCCAGAATTTTGGGAAGAGAGCCACCAGAAAAATGTATTTCCAAATTTGGGTATTTGATATTCTGTCCATTTGTACCAAAGCATATTCATTTCAATTTGTTAAGCTTTGTCCTTTTTAAGAGCTCAATTGCTTTGCTCATACTCTTTTCATTTTGTTTATATTCCCCTCTTTCCATTAGATTCTAGATTAAAAGTATAAATCCTTTTCAAAACTCAACCACAATTTCATGAAAACTGAAACGAATGTAACTTGTAGAAACTTTAACTCATAGCTATCGGAAAAATAATTCTACAGCGTTGGTTATCTGAAATCCAGCCCATTTTAATGAATGCTGTTGCAGCTCAGTATCAAAAGCTTTGCCATTTTCATGAATACGATTGGTTTGTTTATCATGTAGACACACCCGCACACACACACACACATTCGCTATTACATAGTCGTTTATTTTCGACAGTCAATAACAAAATCATGGAAAACCAAGCATCAGCCTCAGACGAAGACTTCGAACACGAGCCCACTTCACGCTCGAGCTGTTTTGTTTCATAAACTAGTGGATATCCAGATATTCCGGTGACTGGTGGACTGAGTCAGCCGAAAGGGAATTCTATTGGCAGTCGTTCTGAAGATTTGTATTTATTTACCAACAGAAACAGATCACACACATTCTTGTGGTTGCTGAACGTTGCCTGTTCTCAATCACTATTTCGTGGGAGGGTCACAGGTTCGCATGCAAATATATTTGTGTTTAGATGGCTATATACATAAGCTAGTTAAGATAGTGCTAAATGACCAGTGTAGAACACACATACTACGTATATATTACACATATAGTATATATTATATATATTGTGACGAAGTGCCAAGTATCTGGTTATTACTCTTACCATTCATTAATTGTTACCTCACAAAAGCCGGACACCTGAACCCTCATCACAGGTACTAAACGACTGAATACTCTGAAGGCAACAGTGATCCCTTAACAACTTACCAGTACTGCAGAAAATCAGACTAAGTTCATCAAAACAGGTGTGAGGTAATCTTGTAAGTAATTAAATTAATCAAAGGGCATCACTCCATCAACGACTTTAAAAGTCTAAGTATTTCCTTCATTTCAGAAGTCTAAGTACTTCCCTGGTTCTAAGTCACTTCAAGTTAATTGAAGGAAAACAGATAAATTACCACTCCATGTTTCTACCTAACATCAATACAATCATATGCAAATGTACTGGTAAAAATGAAAGCACTTATAAACATTTTAAATACAAAAACTTATTATTAAACTCAAAATTTATAAGTGAAATTCACAATATCTGGGAAAATTACTGTTACTTGAAAACAAAGTAAAGTTTAATTAATTCTTGAATCAATTGAGTAAAATTAAATCAAAATTCAAGATAATTAATTGAATCAAAATTCAAAAGTGTTAGGCAATAATTGAAATTTGGAAATTAATTCACAAGTTCTAAACAACAATAAAACTTAAAAGAATTCTAATTAAATGCAAAGTAATTCACAAGTGTTATATTTAATTAAATGTGCAACGATTAATTAATGAAAATAACTAATTTAATTAAATTGTGAATGCAAATGAAAATATAGGAAAATGTAGAAAATACCAAAATTGCAAAAGTATTAATCACACAGAACATGAAATAAAAACACACACTTCAATAAGATAATGAATAAATGCACAAAAATAGACATTTCAATAAGAAAATAGATAAATGCACCAAAAATAAAAAAAAATAAAAAATTGCAATGTGTAAAAATGTAAATAGTTTCACTCAAACCATCATAACCATCAGATAGTTTTTACCAAACCACTGTTACTATTAGTTATTAGTTTTTACCAAACCTTAGTAACCATCAGTTATAGTTTTTTACCTAACCACTGTTCCTATTAGTTATTAGTTGCAACTAATAAAAATATAACACACTTTACCTTTTTGGTATACCAATTTTCTTTCTTTGCTGCAGGCTTGTTTCACACTTTTACAAAACCAGGCGCCGTTACACAACAATGTTTGTTCAGATTCCACAAAAAAACACTAAATAAAACTAAATAAACTCAAAAAAATATCAAATCTGAAATTCACAAGTTACGAATGACCATTCAATAATTACGAAATCATTACGTTACTTTAAAATCAAAAGTGCTATGCGATGGAGAGAGAGGGAGAGAGAGAGAGAGAGATGTGATAGCTTTGAGTATTTAAGCCCGAATGAAATCTTTTATTTCACACAAGAGCTGGGCAGTGGAGATGACAAAAAACGTTTTGAGACACAATTCTATCTAGAAGCTTCCATTATGATGCAACTTTACATACAAAATGTGAAATTTGCACATGGCACTCGGCAAAGACATACGTGTACGAGACCAGTATCCATTCATGTTTGTACCCGATCAAGACGGAGGTCGAGCGATAATTAAGACTGACATGTTTTGATAACTACACAAAGACTCGTGCTCCCTTAATCTCGAGATGAAAAGTTACTGAAACAATTCTAGCTTTGAACTGACAAAGAAAATCTCTCTCTTTCTACATTCCACGTTATATATTCTTCTTATATATTATGTTATGCGAAATCTGAACACACATTTAAAACATCCTATCTCTTAAGCTATCTAGGAATCTGAAAAAATGTTGCCAAATCTTATACACAATATTTTATACAGTCAAAGAGGGGATATATGCATTTTGAAAGTAGCAATATATAATAACGGCATATATATAAATATATATTATAG
>NC_061095.1:65887552-65910052 GCF_015104395.2 Macrobrachium nipponense
ATGGATGGTTAATTAAAAAATCAAACCAAACAAGTTCAAGAGAGTAACTAAAAACACGAACGTTCAACTTTCAGCCGTGAAATTCGAAAGCTCTGACTTTTAAATTTTGTTTATTTTTCCAGTCACTTGTCATTATGCAAAAGTTAATTTCTCCAATCAGATTTTTGGAAATTTTCTTTCTTCCGTATTTTCGCAGTTTCTCTCGTACGCCTCTCCGTCTCATCCAGCATCATATGATTAATTCGACTTTATATTTCATCCAAAAACTCCTTCATATTCTTCAAACCATTTTTTCTGCAGGAACAATTTCTTCTCACGATTATTTTATTGGATTCCTTCTCTCACAATTATTCTCATTCACTCCACTCATTCATTTCTCCATTCCTACACTTTTCCCTCTTCTTCATTATCACCTCCATTTCTTCCCAGTTCGGGTATCTCGCTTTTTATATAATGATTGATCCTTCGCATATTTTCATTCCTGCGCCTCTCGGTATTCGAGAAACTTCACACATATTCTCTCTCTCTCCCTCTCTTTAAATATCTGATCGTCTTACCCCTGTATTTATCTTTCGTTTCCTTTTTCATTCCCTTTTTCCCCGTGCATTCTTGTCATATCTTTCCTCGCGTTTATTCTGTTTTTTTATATTCACTAAAACTTTCGTCTTCTTTGTCCTAGTCATTATCATCTTCATCGTCCTATGAGACCTTTTAGAACATTAACTACATTCTCTGTCTTGACAATTATGTAAATCTGCATTCTCTTTACAGTTTTATGATAGATAGATAAATAGATAAATATCACTATTCCTGTGAAACCTTTTGGGATATAAAATACATTCTCTGTCTTGGCAAGGAAGTAAATCTTGGCAAGGAAGTAAATTTGCGGTCTAGTTACTTTTGCAACAAATAAACGGATATTTAATTTAGCGTAAAACGACCAAAACGCCAAAGTAAATTCCAAAGAGGCAGGAAAGAATGTTAAACACATTCTCTGTCTTGTCAATATTATAGTTTTGCTTTCTAATTATTTCAAAGTAAATGAATTAATAGATACCTAATTGGTTGTAAAACCACAAAACACCAAAATAAATTCCACGAAGGAAGGGAGGAAAGAAAGAGGTGATAAAATGCAGAACACCAGACACCCTCTGTAGGATCCCAAACAAAAGCAATGAGGAGGAACTTTGACGTCTGATGGGGAAGATCCCACCCAGATCAGAGCCATAACTTATTTAAGAATTTCTGAGGAGCCATTCGACACTCGGGAGGAGCGGAATCGAGTCCTTTTATGCCGAAGAATTCTGAGCCAAGAAACGACGCTTTTTCCATTTTAGAGAAGAAGCCCCTGAGAAGCTTTTTCCTTTTCCTTTTGAGCGGATCAGGACGCTAAGCCTATGCCCCTTCTCGAATGGACAAAACTTACATGGTTGAGGGCACTGGACCTACGCCCCATCTCGAATGGATAAAGCCCACATCAGCCTTCTTAATACCAAGGATGTTATTTGCATAATTCGCTTTCCTGTCAAATGAGAAACACTGGGTTTTATTCTGACCGAGCTGGAACAATTGACTGTCCATTCCCTGAGTTGAATCTGGATTGCATTGTTTAGAGTCTGTTACCCAATCCCACATTGAACCCATAGAGACTTAGGTGATGTGCACACACACAAACACATACATATATATTATATATAAGAAATATGAAAACTGGGTGACCAAGAGAGGCAAAGGGGGGACGAAGAAACATCTCAAGCCATAAACAGAGGGGCTAAGAAGACTGGCTGTTCATCAATGAGAACCAGCTGTTTGATGGTTAAAGAATTGAGAACGGGGAGAGAGATTTCATCTTGGCGACTTCAAAATCGCTATAGGAAGCATATGTATAATATTTTTTGTGTTCACTTATGTTGAACGAGAACTCGTCACTCAAAGGAAGGAGAGTCTGCTCTATGGATGGCGACAGGATGAGAGTCGATTCGCACTCTTAGCATCTTTTGGTTGACCCGTATAAATAGCGAAGTTTTATTTCGGATAAGTTTATTCATTCGTTCCTCTCCGGCCAGAAAACTCATAAGTTTGGGCGGTGTCTGTTAGTTCAAAAGTGATATATTTACTCTATGAAATTATTTTAAACGTTGGGGCTGGAAGTACAATCGGGACAGGTATAAACTCCTCCTCGTCGTCCTGTTTATACTACGCACCCAACCTCCTAGAAGTCAACACTTTCCTTATTATATATACTGGTATGAATAAATGTGTTGTATATATATGTACATATGTATGTATGGAAGTATGTATCTAACTTACATCAGGACCAAAGCCAGGTGTTTTAGGACCTGTGTAGGTGAATTGCTAAAGCCCTGACGTTCCTTTAGAAAGACGGTTGTTCGGTCACGACGCAAACAAGTTCTCATCAATGGATTTCATAAATCCATTAATTCGAGCAACTAATCCCCTGAAGGTCTCTTAAGTGCATAAAATGTATGGTCTCAGGAAAAGAAATCTCATTTCCTTCCTTCGTTTTCTCTGGAAGTCCAGCCATTGCTGTCTCTCTCACTCGATTTAATTGGCATTAAAAATCTATTGAAGTTATGGCGCCCGCCGCCCACCCCCCCTCTCTCTCAATTCCTTTTTATTTAAAGACCTGGGTTCGATCCGAGTAAATAAAAAAAGTTTATCTCTGTTCAACACGTGACTTTGTGGTAATTATTTCCATATATATTATATATATTATATATATATATATATATATATATATATATATATATAATAAAATCTATAAAACCTCGTTAAAAGCAATTGCTTTCGTGGCATCAATAAATTGTTGCAGGTAACCTTCATAATGACGGAGTTTTTTCCGATTCTCGTTTGTCAATTTCTGGTGAAAAATGGCGCAAACTTCCTTTTGTCGCGACAAACTTCAATAAATGAAAAGGAAGTCTTCCTCATTTTCACCAGAATTAATGAACAAGAATCGGAAAAAAACTCCGTCGGTATGAGATACCCGCAAGAAACTAATTGATACCACGAAAGCAATTGCCTTTAATAATAATAATAATAATAATAATAATAATAATAATAATAATAATAATAATAATAATATATATATATATATATATATATATATATATATATATATATATATATACTATATATATATGTATATATATATATATATATATATATATATATATATATATATATATATATATATATATATATATATATATATATATCATATATATATATATATATATATTATATTATATACATGCATACATACACACGTGTAAAGATATAAATTATGCATATTATACATATATTAAGTACAGGGCGACCCTGGGAATGACTAAGTGTATGGTATTTTCGTCAACATAAAACAAAAGAAAGTGAAGGGAACATCTCCAAAGCAGACCTTTGTATTGGAATACAGAATTCAGGCCAAAGGCCAAGTGCTGGGAGCTATGGGGTCGTTCAGCGCTGAAACAGAAAATGAATGTAGAGCAGTTGCGCTATGAATCAATTGTAAGGAAAGGGCTCAGGAAAGTAAGACAAGTTCGCAAAAACTAGACTATTACTTTTCATACTTTAATTTGATATATCATTATCCTAGGAGGCCATTAGTAAATAAAATCTTCAGTGATAACAAAGAAATCCCTTTATTAAATAAGAAAAATGTTTGAGGCATCAAGTTTTTGGAAGTATCTCTTGGGGCTTCTCCTAATTCTAGTCTAATGGTCGTCATGCACCCACCGTGATTTAGATACCCGAGACAAGAACACAGTGGAAACAAATGTCAAGTTTATGAAGCGTTTTCAAGTCACTTGCATTTTTTAAAAAATATTATTGAGCTTTTAATAAAAAATCTAGATCATCATATTGCGCGATATCATTACCCGTAATTCTAATAATAATGCACTAACATAGCATGATCAATACGATAATTTTCCATGAGCCATACGATGTTAGGAGAGATGAAAGTTGGCAAGGCAACAGTAACAACTATTCCTACTGATATAGTCTGTAGTTTGGTGTGTTGGTGTCAGCGCATAACAAGACAGGAAATGAAGTGTGTTTATTTATGTTTCATTCTTCGGTTCGTGTGTGCTCTATTGCTCTCGCTGAGCACTGATATACGATTACTATTGAAGTTCTTCAGCCGTAAATACCTTGTCCTTCGGAGTAACCGCTGAAGAAGAATTAATTTTATAAATCAAAATCCTGGTGGCGTCAGGCAAGAGGAGGCGGACAATGCCACACAGCAGCAGAAAGGTAAGTTCTGTCATCTCACGAGGACTTCAAGTGATGTTTCTTTATTTCTACAACATCCGGAATTGGGCGAAACTAGTGGCTAAATTAAGACGAAAATAAAATGGTTTGTAAAGGACTATTTAAATTAAACATATTTGTATTTTACTTGTATATTCACAGATAATAAATAACAAAAACCGTTTGGTGTTGAATTCGTGGTAAAATGTTACTTAAAACCGTCATCACATTTTGTACTAATATATCGTTTTCCTACCTTTGCAATTGTGCTTTGAACTTTTCTGAAGTTGGTTTATTTCTTTATAAAGTTTTATATGATACCATCACCACAACGATAAGCGCCGTGTTCATAAAAACAAGCAAAAGACGGTAAATATCTCAGTAACGGTAATTTTGAGTTATTGGTTTGAACGTGTTTCTTGCTAATTTTATTAAAGATACTTACGATCACAGCATAAAAACTCCAATATCAAAAGATAATTTAAACTACAATAATAAAAAAAATTACTATAGATTATGGATAACATGACCCCTAAGACCACTCGGCTATCCCATACATACAAAAAAACTAAGGTATATATTAAATTAGCTTTCATATTTAAGTGGTTTAGTTCCAAGTGTGGAATCTGACAGAACAGCGCCTGAAAATCCCAGAATTTGAAAAGCGGTTGTTTGAGTCGTTAAATTTTAACTGCTTGTTTGCAGAGGGCTGGGCTGGAAAGTAGGTGCAGTACGTTACGTTATCTCTGTTATAGAGCATGGAACGAAATTAATCAGGTACGGTATAGTATTTCTGCTAGTGTACAGTACGAAAATATTCAGGTACGGTACGGTATTTGTTAGTGTACGGTGCGCCATGTTCAGGTATGGCCTACGGTATTTGTTAGTGTACGGTACAGTATTTTTGTCAGTATGCTTCACGAACGTTTTCAGTAAGATACGGTATTTTTAGGGTACATTACGGCATTTCTGCTGTACACGGTACACTTTTCAGATACGGTGCAGTATTTCTTATTATTCAGCACAACATTTGTCAAGACAGGAAAGAAAAAATAGGCCGTTAGGTACTTTTACCTTTTGTTTCCTGTTGCTATCTGACATTTTTTTTTATCTTATCAGAGAACTGTTTTATTGTAACTATAAATTATGTTTTAATATAACTGTCTTTTACGGCTCTGCCTGATACTTGCGTCCTCTATCGACTGTTATATTGTAACAGTATTTATAAGTGGGGATTGTTACAGGAACCATGATATTGGAGTAGGCCTATATCAGCAGGAGATTGTTCATGTTTACCCCAGGAGTTGATTTTAAATCATATATATATATATTATATATATATATATATATATATATATATATATATACATACATATATACATATATATATAATATATATATATATATAATTTATTTGTAATATGACAGATATCAATGCGGATTCTCAGTTATAAAGATGCGTAAGGTTATGATGAGACAAACCACGTATTCATCCTGTTAGAATATTTGATTATATTCATAATTTCAGGTCTTATTCAGCAATTCATATTTGCTTGGGTTTTTTTTATTTCGAAGTGTCCAGTTTAAGAAAAAACCTGCAATATATATATAGGTTTGCAAGATGTTTACGTTCATTAAGAGT
The DNA here is from genome assembly GCF_015104395.2 of Macrobrachium nipponense. NCBI lineage: Eukaryota > Metazoa > Arthropoda > Malacostraca > Decapoda > Palaemonidae > Macrobrachium > Macrobrachium nipponense. The sequence goes on from NC_061095.1 coordinate 65,893,467, forward strand.
GGAGTCGCTTTTTGAGAGAGGAATTAAATAACGCTGAAGACACAAACACTCTCTCTCTCTCTCTCTCTCTCTCTCTCTCTCTCTCTCTCTCTCACACACACACACACACACACACGTCCGATGTCTGCACTAACTTATGAACAAAGGAGTGTCCGTAATCAATTACTCAGCCTGACAGAATTATATTTCATAATTAGACGTAATTACCGTCCAGCATTGCAGACTGACAAGCTTTTGTATTTGGTTGCTGACCTAATTATCATATTAAACTGATAATAAAATCAATTAAAAAGTTCCAGTCAAAATAAAGGTTTAAAACAGAACTTTTAGAGACTCTCTCTCTCTCTCTCTCTCTCTCTCTCTCTCTCTCTCTCATTAACATAATGAGAACAGAACAGCCTCTCGGGAGCTATCTGTATAGATGGTATATAGTATATTGGGACGGAAGAATTATTGTTCATTTATGCATTGCAATAGGCTACCCATCATATAATAATAATAATAATAATAATAATAATAATAATAATAATAATAATATGCTGGAAGTAAACCCTCTTTTAAACATGTTTTATTAAAAGTAATTGCTGCCTCAGCTGCATTAATTTTATACAGGTTCTTCTCTATTTTTCTAATTATTGCTTTTCTCATGTTGCTTAAAACTGGTGAGCAACGCACCGAAGGTTGACATATCTCAATTAGGTAGAACGAATGGATTTTATTGGTAAAATTTCAGTCGGGGTAGTCAAATTTTCGGGTATATCCCGTAGAGTTTATTACAGATAGAATTTATGTTAAATTCTATTTCTTTTCTATTCTTTCTATTCCTTTCCGGACGTTTCGTCTGAATAAACCTCAGACATCCTCTTGGGCGGAGGTGTGTGAAGGACTGAAGTGAGAAGGTGAGTCCAGCTGCTTATATTGCGGTGGCGCAGCGGGGGGCGTCGTGCCGCTGCCTTTTCATTGGCTCGTGGGTGGGGAGCTTCTTTTCATTGGCTGCCTGGCTGCGGGCTCAAGCCAGCTCCCGATCGCATGCTCATCAGGCGCGCCGATCTTCTCAGCTGCGTATATCACGCCGGGCTTCGTTTTGATTGGGTAAAGGCCGCGTGACGTCACTTGCTGTATTATGCATCGTATTAATGTCACTGCTGGTATTATCCATGTATTCATGTCGTCTTCCGGATTGGGGCGTTTTCGGGCGGCGATATGGTGATGTTTGCCGTTATTGGAGTGTTTCTTCGGGTGCAGGTCGGGAGCAAAAAGGCCTCCTGTGTCGTGTTCATGGAGGGCTTTTGTTCCTGGATGAGTAACGCCTCCAGGAGGCGCAGACGTCGAGGGTCGGGTGCTCTCCCTATTATCCTGGTGTTACGGATGATACAGTCGCGGGAGATTGTGTCTCGGTGGGCGGTGAGGGCGTGGTTCTTGATAGCCCCTTCTGGGCATGACAGGAGATTCTCTTCGCAAGACGCATGGTAGTCATTCCAATTGTACTTCCCAGGACATCCTCGGGCGGGGCATATGTATTGGTATACTACGTTCGTCTGCTTGAGGGGGTCTCCTGATGGCGGTGAGGGGTTATTTTCATGATAAGGTCTTTTGTTTTACGGTTTTTGTAGTATATTATAAGGTCCACTATCTTGCCTTCTTCAATGGGGGAGGATGTTTTCCTTAATGATCTTCTTCATATCGCCTTATCTCCTCCTCGCGGTATTGAGAGTGCATGAAGGCCTTATGATATATCATAAGGCCTTCATGCACTCTCAATACCGCGAGGAGGAGAAGGCGATGAAGAAGATCATTAAGGAAAACATCCTCCCCATTGAAGAAGGCAAGATAGTGGACCTATAATATACTACAAAAACCGTAAAACAAAAGACCTTATCATGAAAAACAACCCCTCACCGCCATCAGGAGACCCCCTCAAGCGACGAACGTAGTATACCAATACATATGCCCCGCCCGAGGATGTCCTGGGAAGTACATTGGAATGACTACCATGCGTCTTGCGAAGAGAATCTCCTGTCATGCCCAAGAAGGGGCCTATCAAGAACCACGCCCTCACCGCCCACCGAGACACAATCTCCCGCGACTGTATCATCCGTAAACACCAGGATAATAGGGAGAGCACCCGACCCTCGACGTCTGCGCCTCCTGGAGGCGTTACTCATCCAGGAACAAAAGCCCTCCATGAACACGACACAGGAGGCCTTTTTGCTCCCGACCTGCACCCGAAGAAACACTCCAATAACGGCAACATCACCATATCGCCGCCCGAAACGCCCCAATCCAAGACGACATGAATACGATGGATAATAGCAGCTAGTGACTTAATACGATGCATAATACCAGCAGTGACGTCACGCGGCCTTTACCCAATCAAAACGAAGCCCGGCGTGATGATATGCAGCTGAGAAGATCGGGGCGCGCCTGCTGAGCATGCGATCGGGAGCTGGCTTGAGCCCGCAGCCAGGCAGCCAATGAAAAAGAAGCTCCCCACCCACGAGCCAATGAAAAGGCAGCGGCACGACGCCCCCCGCTGCGCCACCGCAATATAAGCAGCTGGACTCACCTTCTCACTTCAGTCCTTCACACACCTCCGCCCAAGAGGATGTCTGAGGTTTATTCAGACGAAACGTCCGGAAAGGAATAGAAAGAATAGAAAAGAAATAGAATTTAACATAAATTCTATCTGTAATAAACTCTACGGGATATACCCGAAAATTTGACTACCCCGACTGAAATTTTTACCAATAAAATCCATCGTTCTACCTAATTGAGATATGTCAACCTTCGGTGCGTTGCTCACCAGTTTAAGCAACAATGAGAAAGCATAATTAGAAAAAAAATAATAATAATAATAATAATAATTAATAGCCTACCAGTAATATACAAAAGCTAGTTCCTAATTATGATAACACACAAAGACTTTGACAAAACTCGACGGGAATTGCAAATTGCCTACAGACTATCAGATACAATTATATAGTAAATAATAAAATATGAACAATAATGATGATATGTTTGGGATACTGTTTATATACAATATTCTTCAAGAGGATGATAACTAGAAATATGGTCAGTCTGTATCACAGTCACTGGAGACTATTTTCATCTTATTATGTTGAAGAATATATTCAGTTAAATAATCGCAATGCAGAGAGAGAGAGAGATTCAGTCTTCAGCGTCATTAAATTCCTTTCCCAAAAAACGACTCCACTCTTAATGAACTTGTATACAATATGCAAAACAGCAGATTGCATGAGAGGTCAACAATGGATAAGAATAACTCCAGGGAAGGTTTTGATTTAGCGGGGAACTTCTTCACGAATAAAACATAAAAGGAATTTCTGAGTAGGACTGAAGATTATGAGTAGGAAGTCAGAAGGTACAACTTCCCTAAGGCAGTTGGAAGTCAGAAAACACAACTTCCTGAGTCAGAAGTGCAATAAAAACCGGACCAAAAAGAGACGATAGAAACGATATATTGAACATTTTAATTTTAGTTTCAGAAATGGACGTCTACCAAATATTTAAATAGGAAAAACCATTACTTTTATGTTTTATTACTAGACAAACCAACAGCAAAACTTACGCCAAGGTTTCTGACAAATTGGATTACTCCTATTTAAAGCTAAACTGAATCCATTAGAATATCTGTGAGAATGTGAGAAAGAAATCGTTTACAAGTTGATCCCTACTCGTTCAGTTCAAAGAAAGTCTCAAGCTTTCAAATTCTCTCTCGTTCCAACCGTTGAAATTCAATAACCCTGTGTAACTGACGTGAAAGATCCCGCTCTCATTGTAACTAATTAATTGTAAAAGGACTGGAATAGCATTCCTGGGAAACATCCGCCCTGCTTCTGATCGTTCTGATTCTTTTTTCCACCTTCCCTCCTGAGAGCCTGACGCAATTTCACTCTGTAAGTTTTTTGTTTTTATTTCAGCTTATTTCAGTGTTCCCCCTGACTTTTGTATCTTCCATTAAAGCGAAAGGATGTTCCCAATTAGATGCCTCTTGTTAAGGAAGAGTCAATTTTAAGGCTTTTGGCCTCTCTTGTTTTGGGTTGTAACTGCTTTTGGGGGAATCTGAATCGAGTTCTGTTTATTCTTCTGTCAGGGATTTTATTCAGTCGAGTTGATGAGAGGTCAAGGGTTACTTGTAATTTTTTAATATTCAGTGGTGATTTGGATATTTGAAGTCTTATGTCGTATTTGACAAAACGTTTTGTTATCAATTACTGAAACTGACTGCGATAAAAAATGAGATATATATAAAGTACTGATTTAAAGTGTTGATTTTGTTGAAAATTGTTGACACTCAATTTAATATTGACTGATTGATCTCTCCGCCAGCCTCTGCTTGTTGCCAATTTGTTCCTCGTTCATTACGAATATTGACAAAGGACCCTCTGTCAATATTGATAGATAAAGCTAATTGGAAGCAGTCTTCGTATTTCTGACTCTGCACTGGCCATTATTCCTAGAAGGGTTTCAGATATAGTTTGAGCCAAAGCCTATAAATGAATTGATGCCCCTAGCAATTGTAATATATCTCCACGTTCCCTTTAACGCATAAAATAACTGCTTGTGTAGAGACTCGGTGCAAATGTAAATAACAGTACAAAAAATCGGGTATATAGAACAAAGGGTGTCTGAACCCATATAACTGATCATTCCTGGTGTGATGATTCACGGAAATATGATTAAAAACAAAAATTATTAGCCATTTTAAGAATATGGGAAAAAATTATATATATATATATATATATATATAATATATATCTATATATATATGTATATATATATATCTATATATATATATATATATATATATATATATTATAGACTTTGGCTCTATTTCTGAAACTTCTGTAGGAATGAGAAGACCCAATGCAATATCATAAATACATTGACTGTCTCCATTTATCTTCATTAACAACATAAGGCTTTTGAATCTATTTACAATGAACGAGGAACAAACAGGTGACAAGGAGAGGGTGATAGAGAAATTGATCGGTCCATCAATACTGAACTGAGTGTCAACACTCTGCAACTGAAACTACACAAAGTCTTGTTTCTGTCTATGTATGTATGCATGTATGCAGGTATATTTAATCACCATTGAATATTGACAAATCAAACGTATGCATAATCATTGACTGTTGACAAGGCATACGTATATATGTGTGTATGTATAATCACCACTGAATACTGACATGTCAAACGTAGCCAAAGACAATATATCAGCTGTACTCTGATCAGCCAGAGTGAACGAAAACCCCTTTGCCAGCAGAAAAGGAAACTGAATCCAGATTCCCCCAAAATCAGTCAGAACCCAAAACCAAACGAAGCCAAAAAACCTTCGGGGCAAAATTTACTTTCCCTTAACAAGTGACACCTAATTGGGAATATATATCCTTTCACTTTAATGGAAGACAGCACTTAAGGGAATAAGGGGAGATGGAATACGCATTGCGCATTGTCACAGCACATACCGAACATAAATACCACGTTTACCAAATGAATTATTTCCACTTCAATGTCATCAGTGTAGGAATGAAATGTCTCATGGCATCATTGCAGCTTGTTTCGTGATATGGCTGAGGTTCTCCCTGAATCGGACAGTTGTTCATATACAACGGTATGATTTTTCCTGACAGAACGCAAAGCGTGAATGTTACAAATGTATGTCACAACATTAACTGTACGCTGAAGTCTGAGAGAGAGAGAGAGAGAGAGAGAGAAGAGAGAGAGAGAGAGTTGAAGGCTTCCAGTTCATGAAGTCGAGTCTTTTAAGACTTTAAGTGAAAGGAACCAAAGCAATGAAGAGGAAATGATTCAAAAGAGAAGCATCTGTGTGAATATTGTTGCAGGCTTAGAGTTCATGTTGTCAAAACATGACGTGTATTGTCGTGTTTTCAGAACATGAAGTTTCGTGCTGCCAGGACAAATATTATGTGTCGTGTTGTCAGAACATGAAGCGTCGTGTCGCCAGTCCAAGGAGTTCATAAAGATATCAGCTGAAGGATGTGATTCAGAATCCAGTATTCTGGGTCTATGTTGCAAGCACACCTTTGATGTTGCAATTTCTAAGGTCCATGAATCCATAAATAAATGGTAATATTTTCATCTAAATCATTATTACATTTTGTACTTGAAAATGGTATCCCGTGATTTAATTTCTGCTTTGAACGTTTCTTATGGTTGTATCGTTCGTTTATGACCTGACCTAAGCAAACCTTAACCTAACCAACCAACCTCTCCTAACCTTAACCTGACCTAGGGAACCCTGTCCATACCCTAGTGAATAATATTAGTCTGAAAACATTTCATAAACTTAACCTTAATCAGATTGAAAACTATCAGTGGGATTAAGATAATGTTATTTTAATGTTTTAATGTTTTTTGTATGTTTCTCCCAAAAAAATCCCCACTTTCCCACAGTGGTCCCAGGAATTGTGGGATATAATGGTGGGCCCAGTGTCTTTAAAAGGACTCATTTGCAAACGAATATAAATTTAAAAACGTTGGTTTAATGTGAAATATTACCCAAAAATAATTTATACGATGCAATGCGTCCAGATAGTTTTATTTAGGAATAATATCTCTCTCCTCTCTTCTCTCATCTCCTCTTCTCTCTTCTCTCTCTCTCTCTCTCTATCTCTTCTCTCTCTCTCTCTCTCAGCCTAATCATACCTGGCACGTGAGATGAATTGCACTTCCAAAATGACATCCTTCTCCAAGAAAAGGTTTCACTCATTTTCCATAATTCAGAAAAATTACATAATGTTGTAAAATACTTTTCCCATCGTTACTTTCGCTCCGTCTTTTCTGTATTTTGTAAACATCGGTCGGGCACAAAAGAGAGAGAGAGAGAGAGTGAGAATTTGTTTACGTTTGGTGGTGTTCAGTTAATCCGACGGAGAATAAGGACATTTTCGACGATTTAGTTACTTATCACGAAAGGTATGGAATACATATAGATATTTCTCGTCAATAACTCCGCACGGACTGCAAGGAACGTTCCCGTGAACATGACAGCCACTAGAGATTGGGGCTTCAAACGTATTTCGCAGTGTTTAGTACTAGACCCTGAGGCTTGATTACAGTCGACCCCCCAAAAATATCGGTAAATTCTTAATAAGCAACAGAAATACTATCGGCCCAATTGCAAAGTCCAAAGAAATACCCTACGTGGCGTTAATAGCTAGGTTTTACCATACACTTGCTGAAAAGGAAACCAATCTTTATGAATATATTAATGAAAGGTCAAAACATTCACCTTACCTTCTGATACTGTAGACTTCCAAGTTCCTTTCTTTAAGTCTCAGTGCCCTTAGTAACGTCTTCAGCTGAGTTTCTGAGATGCCCCTTGGGACAGCCTGCCAAACAACTGCTTAATGGCATAAGTAAACTCAGGTAGGGTTGTGGTATCCATAGAATTCTTGTATGATTAATATCCAAAAGTGTTTTAAATGAATGAGTTGATTCATCTTGATGTTTCTGTCTAAACAAGACACTTTCATCAAAGCCATATCATCCAAGGCCAGCCCCTAGCGTCACCTCATCAGGTTGCTTTTAAGTATTAATTAGCAGTGTATCTGTTGGCCATTGGTATCCGACCCCTTTTTACTGTTAACAAGTCCTTACTCCTTGATTCATTACCAGTACTGTGAAGGTCGCCTCGTCAATCCCCAGGACGCTCCTTCAGTCCTGCATTTCCTTCTTCGATCGTAGGACATAGGAGCCTTTCTCCAAAGGACTCTCCTTCAGTCCTACACTAAATTATTTGGTCGTGAGACATTGCAGCTTTTCGACAGGTACTTAAATTCATGAAACGAAAGCATTCAAACCCATTCCCTCAGAGATTGGTTTCTGTCTCTTCAGTTCTGGTCCAGGAGGCCTTGGGTTTGCAGATTTGTCGTCACTTGTCTTGCAATAAGCTTTAGGGTTTTAGATGGTGTTTCACTGACCTCCTGTTCCCTGGCACAAGGGGTAGAAAAAGGTTGCCCGATACCTTCCCTTGGCAATGAAGCAGTAGACTGATCGCCCATAAACACAGATAATTCTTGCAATTTCTCTAACTTGCTGCTAAATCTTGTTAATTTTGACGACTAAGGCCACATCAGCACAGCTTGTACTACTGGGTGAGGTTCCATTGAGAGAGAGGCTCCCGAAATGTGAGCAATTGAAGGAAACAACAAGAAAGTTTAGATTCATTTCGGCAACACTTCACTCAGATCCTCTCCGGACACGAACTCACTAGGTACTGAAAGGGGGGGAGTGGGTTCCGGGTGGGCGGCTGGGCGCCTGAAGAGAAAGACTTGTTTTGAGGGGTGGAAACAATTTGGCAAGGTAAAAAGGCACACCGTGAAATGTGCCTTTAATTTGATAAAAAATACATAATGTAAACATTGTTTAATAATAACCCAGCAGCAGCATAAGAGTACAATACAAAAGCCGTAATAATTTAGGCTTGATGAATTTGATAAATATTTCCTTTGTCGTCCTATATATCCTTTTGAGCTGATTCCATGAGATGATAGGATGCCATTTCAGTATTCCTGCAATATCCCATTAAATCCATGTACATTTTTACAATTCGCTTTGAGCTGTTAACTTGTTTCAGCTCTGCCACTCACCCCTCTGAAACACTTCCATGCACAGTCTGAAAATGGATTATGTAAGCACATGGTTTTGAGCAGTATACACCATATAAACTACAGAAACATTTTGTACAAAACAGATTGCATGTTTTAATAATTATATATATCAGTCATCAAGGTAATCATGTATGCATACATAGGCCTTTTAATGCAATACGGTAATAAGGTTCAGCAATTGTTGAATGAAACCTATGTATGAATATTTAATTATAAGGAAATTTTGGTATAAAAAGACACTAAAACTTGAACCTTCAATCTCAGTTATATTTTAATTAATAGTTTTCAAACTCACGACTTCACAGGAGGACTGTATAATTCATTTGTACGAGTAACTGGCGGCGCAAAGCCTGTGGTCATCGACGATAAAACAGACTCCAGTGGAAACCAGTCACAAGGTGTCATCTTAAAATGAATGAACTCATGAACGGTATACATAATTACACAATTATTATAGAATAATCATATAATCGTCGATATAACCCCATTGATTACTTATTATTTTACAATTGACCACAATAGAAGACAACTGACTGAATTTTGCTTTCTGGAAATGTGGAAATAACTGTGCTATTAAACTGAGCTCTCTCTCACACACCCTCACTCTCTCTCTCTCTCACTCCCACTCTTTCTCTCCCCAGGTGTGACAGAAAGCCGACAATCAGCCTCTCCACAGGGCTTAGGAGCGTCATTCGGAAAGAAAGAGATCTGAGATTCCTAAGGACGCGGCTTCCCCCACGGAATACTGTTGTGTTCGTCTTCCTCCAGAAGGTGATGAAGGATTGATGCTCTGATATTATTATTATTATTATAATTATTATTATTATTATTATTATTAGTAGTAGTAGTAGTAGTAGTAGTAGTAGTAGTAGTAGTAGCAGTAATACATGTTATGACGTTCTTTTTGGTGAAGATAGTACTGTTATTATTATTATTAGTTTTTTGTATGGCATACTTTTTGTTGATGGTAGTACTATTACTATGACTATAATTATCATAGTTTTTTAGTGGTAGTAATTTATGATATGGCATTATTTTATATATATATTATTATCATTATGAATAATAGTAGTTTTTTATATTGCATTATTTTTGGTGATATTATTATTATCTTTAGTAGTAGTGTGTGATAGGGGAAGTGTTTCTGGTGGTGATATCATTATTATTATTAATAGAAGTATGGCGTTTTTTTGTGATCGAATATATATATATATATATATATATATAAGATATATATATATATATATATATTATATATATAAATTATATTATATATTATACATGTGTGTGTATGTATGTATGTGTGTATATATATATATATATATATATATATATATATATATATATATATATATATATATATATATATACATATACCTATATATAATTGAGTATGTTGTTGATTCTAGAAAATAGGTAGCCAGAAGACGTGGTAACATTGCAGACAATATTATTTCTTAGAATAAAACAGAAGCACAGCCGAGAATTCTGGAATTCAGGGTCACTTATCTCTAGAAAGACGTGAAAAATAGTTTTCTTACTGTTTCTCTATATTTTTCATGTCATTCTGTAGATAAGTGACCCCGATAATGGGAATAGTCGCGTATTATTCCCGAGATCTCGGCTGTGCCTCTGTCATAATATTCTAAGAAATAATAGATCTGAAAATAGAAATAAGAAGTATATGAGATATGGCAGTGGAAGTTGCACCCATAGTCATTGCAACACTACGTACGATCCCAAGATCCATGAAAAGGAACCTGGAAAAACTAGATAGCGAAGTAGCTCCAGGACTCATGCAGAGGAGTGTGCTCCTAGAAACAGCGCACATAGTGAAAAAAAGTGCTGGACTCCTGAGAAGGCAGGATGCAACCCGGAACTCCCCACAATGTAAAAACCAGGCAGTCAGATTGGATGACTGTGATAGACCAAAATATATTATTATTATTATTATTATTATTATTATTATTATTATTATTATTATTATTATTATTATTATTATTATTATTATTATTATATTATTATTATCATCATTTTTTTTTTTTTGCTCTATCACAGTCCTCCAATTCGACTGGGTGGTATTTATAGTGTGGGGTTCCGGGTTGCATCCTGCCTCCTTAGGAGTCCATCACTTTTCTTACTATGTGCGCCGTTTCTAGGATCACACTCTTCTGCATGAGTCCTGGAGTTACTTCAGCGTCTAGTTTTTCTAGATTCCTTTTCAGGGATCTTGGGATCGTGCCTAGTGCTCCTATGATTATGGGTACAATTTCCACTGGCATATCCCATTCAATATTTCTTTCTTTATTTCTATTTTCAGATCTTGATACTTATCCATTTTTTTCCCTCTATTTCTCTTCAACTCTGGTGTCCCATGGTATTGCGACATCAATGAGTGATACTTTCTTCTTGACTTTGTCAATCAACGTCACGTCTGGGTCTATTTGCACGTATCACCCTATCCGTTCTGATACCATAGTCCAGAGGATCTTTGCCTGATCGTTTTCTATCACTCCCTCAGGTTGGTGCTCGTACCACTTATTACTGCAAGGTAACTTGCACAGGCTCCAGTGGAGGGCTTTGCCACTGAATCATGCCTCTTTTTGTACTGGTTCTGTGCAAGTGCCGGGCATTCGCTTGCTATGTGGTTTATGGTTTCATTTATCGTATTGCACTTCCTACATATGGGAGAGATGTTATTTCCATCTATCGTTCTTTGAACATATCTGGTTCTTAGGCCTGATCTTGTGTTGCTGTTATTATTCCTTCAGTTTCCTTCTTGAGCTCTCCCCTTTGTAACCATTGCCATGTGTCATCGCTGGCTATTTCTTTAGTCTGTCTCATGTATTGTCCACTCGTCTTCACTGGTTTTCAGATCTTGCCCCAGTGCTCTGTTCTCGATGTTGACCGGCAGTCCTCTATACTTTGTAGTCCTCTCCCTCCTTCCTTTCGTGTTATGTATAGTCTGTCCGTATTTGCTCTTGGGTGTAGTGCTTTGTGCATTGTCATATGTTTCCTGGTTTCTGATCTGATGGCGGAGTTCTGCCATCGTCCATTCCACTATTCCTGCGCTGTATCTGATTACTGGCACTGCCCATGTGTTGATGGCTTTTATCATATTTCCGCCGTTTTGAGTTTTGACTTGAGTATCACCTTGAGTCTCTGCATATATTCTTTCCTGATCGTGTCCTTCATCTCTTGGTGTTTTATATCCCCTCCTTCCTTAATTCCCAGGTATTTGTATCCTGTCTCATCTATGTGTTTGATGTTTGCTCCATCTGGTACCTTTCCCTTCTTCAGTTCTCGTTACTTTGCCTTTTTGTATGTTAACTAAGGCGCATTTTTCTATTCCAAACTCCATCCTGATGTCCCCAGATACAATCCTTACAGTCTGGATTAGGGTATCTATTTCCTTGATGCTCTTACCATACAGCTTGATGTCATCCATGAACATCAGATGGTGATTCTGTTGCCTCTTTTCTTGAGATGGTCCCCGGCATCCATCTTCGTAGTACTTTGTCATGCGAATCATGGCTATACGAGAGTAGTGGGACAGTGAGTCGCCTTGGAAGATCCCTCTTCTTGATATTAACCTCTGCTAGTCTTATTCCAGAGCTTGTAAGTATTGTATTCCAGTTGCGCATTGTATTTTTGAGGAAGCTGATGGTGTTTTCCTCTGCCCCATATATTTTCAGGCATTCTATTAGCCATGTGTGTGGTATCATGTCGAAGGCTTTCTTATAGTCTATCCATGCCATGCTTAGGTTGGTTTTCCTTCTCCTACTGTTCTTCATTACCATTTTGTCTATGAGGAGCTGGTCTTTTGTGCCCCTACACTTCCTTCTGCAGCCTTTCTGTTGGTGGGGGATGGTGTTGTCTCCTCTAGGTAATTGTATAGCCTTTCACTGATGATACCTGTTAGTAACTTCCACATTATTGGTTGGCAGGTGATAGGCCTGTAGTTACTGGGTATATTTCCCTTACTCTTGTCTTTTTGTACTAAGGATGTTCTTCCTGTGGTCATCCATTTGGAGGGTGCATGGTGATTTGAGATACAATGCTGTAGTTGTTGTGCTATTCGTGGGTGTAGGGCCTTGAAGTTTTTGAGCCAGTATCCATGGACTTCATCGGGACCTGGGGCTTTTCAGTTTGGCATTTTCTTAGTTGGTGTCTGACTGTGTCTGTCGTGATCTCTGTGAATCTTTGTTTTATTCTCCCTGTTTCTTCTTCCTTGACTTCCTGGAGCCATGATGCATGTTTGTTGTGTGATACCGGATTGCTCCATATGTTTTCCCAGATCTCTTACTTGGTTCGGCTTCAGGAATTACTTGGTGTGTCTTCCCCTCTTAGTTGGCTGTATAGTCTTTTCTGGTTGGTTCCGAATAGTTTGTTCTGTTGGTATCCCTTATTCCTGTTCATGTACCGTTGGATCTTATGTGCTTTGGCCTTAATCCTCTGTTTTACATCTTCTATTGTGTTGTTTAGTCCCCTCTCTTGTACTTTGTATTTCTCGTTGAGTTCCTCCCTTGTTTTCTTGCTTCTTAGCCTTTTTTCTGCCATCTCTTTCAGTTTACTCAAGTCAGATCTCATCACCATTATATTTATTATTATTATTATTATTATTATTATTATTATTATTAAAAGAATACTGAAGTAAATTTGACACTTATACCCTAAGCTAATTTTACTAATTCCTGTAACTTTTACCTAAATTTACAGAAGAGAAAAGCCGAGAGACTAAATCCCCGAATTCAGAAAGTGAGAGTCTTCAGTCTACAGCAAAGAAATCTATCCATCCCTCCTTCATATGCAAATGAAGGAAACTCCAAAATCAACAGAATAACAATGCTTCCAATCCCAGGTAGTTTTGACCCTATGTTCAATCGCAGACCCTGTGGTGGGTAGGGGGGTGCCTGGTGTCAGCCCCCCTACTATATTTGAAAGGTCGTGTGGTCCTTACGAAAATAGATGACGGAAAGTTTGTTTGTATATTTTGATAGAGGAAAGAGGAATAATGATAATACTTGATGATGATGATGATGATGATGATGATGATTATTATTATAATAATACTGGCAGGAAGAACGTAAAGACTCAGACAAACACACACACACACGTATATTACACGACAGAAATACGTATATCATTCTCCTGAACACGAAACATCAGTTACTCGTAATTATATATTCTCGTAAAATCAAAAGATTAATTCAATAAAGACCAATTTACCTTTCAACACCAAACAATATAACACGAATATTCTAGAGGCTTTGGTTTCAGCTGCGTAGGCCTCCTACGGTTAGCGAAAGACAAACTCTCCAGATGAGTGGAGAGGTTATGGAATAAACACACTGACTTATATTAGGCCTATGAGATTCATCAAGGTTTACATGGCTGCAGATGCCGCTTATTCACTGCAGTACTCTATTCCATGGATTTGTTTTCAGAAAAGAGTGTCTAAACAACACACACACTCTCTCTCTTAATCTTAAGTAACCTCCAGACGTAATTTTGGACTGCGAGTGGATTCCAGTAACCATCAGAATAGCTGTGAAAGCGAAGGCTTCATCATCCCCCAAGCGAATAAATAGCAAGAATTTGGGACTGAATAAAAATTAACAACTATCTGAAGGTTAAGATCTCAGATGTCGTCCACCAGAATTCTCAGCTCTAATGAAATTTCAATAATTTAATTTACTAGATGGTTGGTTTGTCGCTGTTTATATTTAACTCTCATTTCTTACACAAGTATTAGGCAATTTTGTTTGAAATAAAAACTTCAACTTCACGAGAAAATAACAATTACATTCTGCAAATACAAAATTGACATTTCAAATTGCAAAGAAGCGAGGATAGGTATAATTTTTGTGGCTGAGTGAAATTTGGGTATGTTCGCATGGGCCAATTAAGGCAAATTGGTGCTCACCAAAACCAACTTATTCGGTAATTCAGACTTTTGCTGTCTCGACGGTAGTCTGGATAAAAATTGAGTATTCTGTTTTTGGGGCTCATTCTGGTATTAGCTGACAGAGGAGGGATTGTGTTGCCTGCTGGCGTGATAATTTTGTGGTAGTCAGTTGTATAATTTTGTGATTGCCAGTAGTGGAAAAATGATATATTTTCTGGCTTGTAGGCTGTGTTTTGTGTTTGTTGTGTATGTAACGTATGTGTATGTATGTTTAATACATTCATACATACATACACACACAACAACCACAACACACTACCACAACACACACACATATATATACATACACACACACAAAACTGGGAGGAATTACAATGACCTGAGACGCCCCACTCTTGTGCTACTTGAAGATGCAGCTTTGCTGTGGAAAACGATATTCCTCTTGTCATCAACATCCAAAATATCTAGACAGTATGAATGTCCACTCTCTTGACCATGACATGTTCGTTCGCTGCAAATTCTAGTACAGCAAGTTCTAGAAGTGAAGCGACAAATTTCAGAGGATTTTGTTCGAAATTCACTAACTGGCAACTACAGCACGTAGCTGAAAAACTCATTTTTTTTCTACTGTGAAAGAAAGCTCTATCAAGCAAAATAAAGCTAACATATGATGCACACATATCAAATCTATGATATTTATAACAATCATAAGAAAACATTACCGTAATAGTAATTATTTTAAAGTATAGTAATTACTTCAAACTAAAAACGAAACAATTTGAAATTTTCGTTCAACACAGGATTACCAACATTACCCATGTATATTTCGAGCAATTTGGGAACAAATATTTAATATCATAGTGTATTATCAATTATTTTAGCGAAGATGCAACAAACCATGCAAGTATCAATAGGGTGTAAAGGGAAAATCTCCGCAACATTAAAGATAATCAACCATGAATGCACCTAGATTCAACAGAGAAGCTGCTACCTTCAGGTGACTAGGCCTAGTTCCGGGCATAGCAAGGCTTACAATGCAGGGCCACTGTCTGTTATTTAGGCAAAGATAGAACCATTAGGACCGACACTAGGACCTGTCCTCGCACCTGGGAAACAGACTCGCTATATAAAAAAAAAAAGACGGTCGCAATCACCACATGGTTACGTAGGAAGACGACAGACCCCAACCACCCCTCCCCCCCTTCTACCTCTACCTCTACCCACAATCCTAACTCCATCTTTTTCACTTCAACCTTTTACCTCAAGTCTTCTAATCATTTTCCAACCGTGAAATTTAAGACTGAATTTGCGTAAGTGGGCGTAACATAAGAAAGTGATATCACCCAAATTCATATTTCCACGGACAACCAGTAATCAGTCCAATCCAGTCAAGTGTTATCGTATAACAGATATTTATGGGTTTTTTGGGAGATGTGTATATATATAATATATATATATATATAATATATATATATATATATATATATATATATATATATATATTATATATATATATATATTATATATATATATATATATATATATATATGAAGAAGAGCACCCGAGCATGACCAATAGGCCTAGTGCTTGATTCTTAAAACAGGCCTCTGGTTATTCCTGACTAGATGAAAAGGTCCTGAGAGATAGAGAGAGAAAGAGAGCATAACAAGAGATAACTCGGATTAAAATAATGCTCGCCAAGCATATTCACACTCCGGATCGTATGGACAAGAATAGTCTCAAACTCATGCACTGAAAAAAAGGGGGAACCTCTGAAAATACTTGCTTGATGCGACCCTAAACGCAATTCCACATGCAAAAATGTGCACAATTGAGGAATTCGATGAAATTATTAACTAACAAGCTGGAAAATATATTTCCTTGATTCTTGAATAGGCCTAACCATGTAGCCAATGCTAAACGCGCATATAACTTGGATTTAGTTTTTTTTTTTTTCCACACCAACTTGAGTCTTATTTATGTTTCATTTAATCAGATGCTAAACTTCTTTGTGCTTT
>NC_061095.1:65915052-65925052 GCF_015104395.2 Macrobrachium nipponense
AAAAAGTGGGAAGGATATGGAAAATACAACTTTCTACAGTAAAAAAATATAAAATGGTCAGAAATAAATGAAGAATTAAACAAAGATTGGGATAACATTTTCGTAAGTGATGACATAAGGGTAAATACGGAGATATTATATAAAATATGGAGAAAATAGTGGATAAATATATACCGAAGAAGAAAAGTAAACATCATTCCATGCATACCAAGAGACAGAAGGATCTTGTTCCAGAAAATCAGAAAGTGGAAAAAAGGTCTTGCAAAAGAAAAAATTGCAATGAAAGTTATAGAACTAAAAAGTAAGATAGAAAATGCAGAACAAAAGATTATACAATCAAAAGAAAATGAAAAACGGGACTTGGAAGAAAAAACCCTATTAAAATATCAAGCCCCAAACTATTATACTCATATGCGAAGAAGATGAATAAAAGAAGAATAGAAATAGGCCCTCTGAGAATTGAAGGGAGATTAACGAATGAAAAAAGGAAATTTGCGACATACTGGCAGAACGATATAAGAGAGAATTCACCCCTAGAATAGATAATGAAGATAATGATATAGAAGTAAGGGACGAAAAATAGTGAATATTTAGCTGCATAGAAATTAATGAAGCTGATATTGTGCAGGCAATTAATGAAATTAAAAATGGAGCTGCGGCTGCAGGGCCTGGATCGAGTCCCTGCTATTTTGTTAAAGAAAGTAGTTCATTCTATCGCAAAGCCACTTGCAATATATTAAGACAAAGTGTAGATACAGGCAAGATTTATGATGAGCACAAATTAGCATATATCACCCCTACTTTCAAAAGTGGATCAAGACTAGAGGCAAGTAATTATAGGCCTGTGAGTCTAATATCACATATTATGAAAGTGTATGAAAGGGTAATGAAGAAAAATATTATGAAACATTAATAAAAAATAATTTGTTTAATATAGGACAACACGGTTTCGTACCCGGAAAAAGTACACAAACCCAACTGTTAGTCCACCGTGAGAACATATTCAAAAATATGAAAAGCGGAAATGAAACAGATGCGGTTTATCTAGACTTTGCAAAAGCTTTTGACAAAGTAAGACCACTAATATATTAGCAAAGAAAATAAGAAAACACAATATCGTAGATAAAGTAGGAAGATGGTTAAAAGAATTTTTACACACAGAAAACAGATAGTTATTGCAAACGATGAGAAATCGGATGAAACCAAGGTAATATCCGGTGTGCCACAAGGTACTGGTGTTAGCTGCAATACTGTTTGTTATTATGACTGAAGACATAGACAGTAATGTTAAGGATTCGGTAGTGAGTAGTTTCGCTGATGACACAAGAATAAGTAGAGAAATTACTTGTGATGAAGATAGGAACGCTCTACAAAGAGACCTTAACAAAGTATATGATTGGGCAGAGGAAAATAGGATGGTATTTAACTCTGATAAATTTGAATCAATAAATTATGGAGACAGAGAAGGAAAGCTATATGCATATAGGGGACCTAATAATGAGACAATCATAAATAAGGAAAGCAGTTAAAGACCTTGGTGTGATGATGAATAAGAACATGTTATGCAATGATCAAATAGCAATTCTTTTGGCAAAATGTAAAGCAAAAATGGGAATGTTGTTACGGCACTTCAAAACAAGAAAAGCTGAACACATGATTATGCTTTATAAAACATATGTTCGTAGTCCACTTGAATATTGCAATATGCTATGGTACCCACACTATCAAAAGGATATTGCACAAATAGAGAGTGTACAAAGGTCCTTTACAGCTAGAATAGAAGAAGTTAAGGACCTAGACTACTGGGAAAGACTACAATCCTTAAAATTATATAGTCTAGAAAGGAGAAGAGAACGCTACTGATAATTCAGGCATGGAAACAGATAGAAGGAATAACAGAAAACATCATGGAACTAAAAATATCAGAAAGAGCAAGCAGAGGTAGATTAATAGTGCCCAAAACTATACCAGGAAAAATAAGGAAAGCACACAGGACATTAATCCACTACGCACCAGCATCGATAATGCAGCGTCTATTCAATGCGTTGCCAGCTCATCTGAGGAATATATCAGGAGTGAGCGTAGATGTGTTTAAGAATAAGCTCGACAAATATCTAAACTGCATCCCAGACCATCCAAGATTGGAAGATGCAAAATATACCGGAAGATGTACTAGCAACTCTCAGGTAGACATTAGAGGGTGCCTCACACTGAGGGACCTGGGGCAACCCGAACGAATTGTAAGGTCTGTAAGGTAGGTAAGGTAAGGTCTCTCTCTCTCTCTCTCTCTCTCTCTCTCTCACATTGAAAGCACCTCTGAATAAAAGAGGTAATTTAGAGACATGATCTAAGTGGTAATAAAACAAAGGCAATTTATTCACTTCGTAAATAGACTTGCTCTCTGCTTCTGATATTAAGGTTTACATTTTTCTAATAAACATACATACATACATACATGTGTGTGTGTCTGTGCGCGCGTTCAGCAACAGTTTAAATAAAAGAATGAACTGTCTGTAATATAAACAGCCTAGAGTCCCTTAGTATTGTTTCTATAACAATTTCTTCCTAATCATCTATTTAGCTGAAAAGACTAAAGAAAAAATTCTCAACTACATTTACCGGAATCCATAAAGAAGGGAAAATGATTCCAATTACATTCCTGACCTGAGGGAAACATTAAATAATTGCCCTCTGTAGTTCTCTGAATGGAATGATGACCCTCCCCCTCCCCCTCCCCGAGAGGCCATTAGGATGGAATGACTTTGCACCCATAACGATTAATTAAGAGAATAAAAAGGGTTTCATTTTCATTGCTAAGCTGTATTGAAATGGACACTGGTAAATTGCCATTTGAAATCATCTGCTTGCACAGGGAATAGTTTAAGCAGGTAAAGACTGGAAAGGGTGAATTTCTTTTATCATTATCTATTATTCTTTTTAGAAAAAACAATGCGCTGTCATGTTTTATATAGGAAAAATGTTCTATTAAAAAAACGGGGTAAAAGCTTAACCTCAAAATGTTGAAGCCAACAAAGGACGAAGCTCCAGTTTGCTTATGGTGGTACCAGAGGGAGGGCCTCTTAATTAAATTGAGACTGCCTTGACGGTGTTACGCATTTCCAACCTATGGTTGAAACTGCGTAGCGGGCAAGAGGGCTTTCGAACTGGGAGAATTATCTCCTAGTTTGAATCCAAATGTCTCAATTTTTCTCTTATTTGATCATCTTCCAATCTCTTACTTTCTCTCGCTCAGTTGCTCCTCCTCTTCACTAAAACCCTCGTGCAGGTTAGGTAGGAGCTGGGTCTCTGAACTTAGGCTTTACCTTGATCCAAATGGCAGGGACTATAGTGGTTTGGTCCGCCGCTCGAATATGTTTGGACCCTGAGGATATTGATGTGATTCCACATCAATATTTATTGGGGCGGGACTACATGTGGGGACTTGCCTACGGAATCCGGGGAGGTATAGTCTCCACGGTAGGACTCTCGCAATTTATCCGGATTGCCCTCAAAATTAAAAAAACATGCGTGGGATGATTGCATACTAGCTATGCCCTCGGTTCCTATCAAGCGGGTTTTGCTTACACTTGAGCCAATAATGTTATGACAGAGCCATCCCTTCGGGGTAGGGTAGGGAGTGGACATATGGGAGTTGGTCTCTGCTATGTGTCTTTGGTGAGGGGGAAGTCTTTGAAGGAGACCCTTGTTTTTCCCATGACTTGCTGTTGGTTTTCTCTGTAATTTCAAAAAATAAATGAAAAAAATGGAAATTGACAATGGAACCCAAAAATATAGCAACTATGGAGCTTTTATTTTGACTAGGGCAAAAAGATTTGTCAAAAGAAAATTCCAGCCTAGCCCTTCTCTAGCTTTATTTGAATCACTTTTTGGAAAAGACAGTTGGACAAGATTTTTGACAATAGAAAGTGAAAAGAAAATTTCAAATTTCTAGAAAAAATTATTTACTGACCAGATACCCAACAGAAAACATGAAATTTCTTCAAACACAAACAAATACATGGATAGTGGAAACCACTACTAAAGCCCAATCAGAAAATTACTTACAAATTACGAACATAGATAACACACAAATAACAGTCACAAAGCATAATAAACTTAATAGTATTTGTGGTACAATAATTCTGCCAAATAATGACGACGAATTAATAGATAAGAATAGGTTGATGGATTCGCTTAAGAAAAGATACAAAAATATTGAAGAATGTGATATCTATGATATCCCAAGTAGGAAAAAATAAAAAAATAAATATACAAATAGCTAAATTGAAATTTGAAGGAAATGAACTCCCTTTAACTATTACAGTATTAGGGCAGGACGAGAGAGATAAGACCATATATCCCCAAACCACTACAATGCAAATCGTGTAGTAAATTTGGCCATTCAAATAAAATTTGTAGAGAAGTTCCAAGATGTGCATGTTGTGGATCATACAACCACACAACAAAATGGGACTGTGAAAACTCAATTTGCATAAATTGTGGTCAGAATCACCACTCAAGATCAAAGGAATGCCATATTACCTATACAATACTGAATTTAAAAAATTACAAGAAAGAAGTGGAATATCAATAAGAGAAGCGAAGATTAGAACTAAAAGTAAAGAGGTTACAAGACCCCAGCAAGGAAAAACATATAAGAGGTAGTAAATAAAGAAGCGCAAAACCAAATTCCTACAAAATTGCCACAGTATAAATCAAACTGAAAAATACTCATAATAGGTAAAGGCCCAAAATTCAAGCTCGGAAGCTACAGAACATATAAGCAACACAAATTTATGTAATTATTATTACCAACACCAGAAATGCAAGAAGACATGATGAATGGAATGGGAGACAAGCAAAATACAAGAGCTAAGGCAAAAGACAAAAAAACGACTACTTGAAACAACCCCACCCAAATCCAAAAAACAAAAAACAAATTATACAATCAGTAAGACAAAAAAAATCTATATGGAATTGAATACCGAGAAGACAAAGTCAACGAAAATTGCTTGCAAACAAAAAATAAAAAAAGAGAAACCCAAATAAAAGAGAAAGTTAAAACATCAGATAGAATTGAAGAAAGTATTGAAATAGAGCCCAAGATCAAAAGCCATTGAAATGCACCTCTAAAAAAGAACATCCGAGACTCTTCAGCCAATAAAGAAAACAATATCAGAAATACGTCACCCACCAAAAGAAGAACAAAGTACAGCAAAATTATACATCTTCAATAAAATTCAAAGTTAAGGAAAACAAATAAAGATATTAAAACACAAAACCAACCTTCTTAAAATGTCTATTTTACAAGGGAAATATTAGAGGATACGTATCAAATAATGAAAACTTAAAATCATTAATTAGAGAATGTAATGCAAATATCATTTGCTTACAGAAACTAAAATAGGTAACAATGTTCTCAATGCTGGCATAAATTATAATGTGTGGAAATCAACACAAATTTTAAATGACAACAGCCAAGGAGGAACTGCAATCATAACGCATTCTTCAATCAAATGCCAACCTGTTAGAATTAATTCTGTAATACAGGTATGTGCAGTTCAAGTATTCCTGGAAAAAACAAAATAACAATATGCTCAATATATAGGAACCGTCTTTAGAAAGTCGCTTAATAGATCATCTTAGAAATATAGACCATTACAAGTGGAAGATTTAGAAAATCTAATAGAACAATTACCAAAACCTTACTTATTAGTAGGTGACTTCAACGCCAAACATCCATGCTTGGGGGAAGTACATCATCTGACAGGAGAGGAAATATTCTCCTAGATTTATAGATAACATTTCATTTGATTATTTTAAATGATGGGTTCTCCAACAAGATTTGATGTTTATCATAATAGCACATCTGCAATAGACATCACTTTATGTTCCCCAGAAATTGCCACAGATTTCAGTTGGAAAGTAAATAATAATTTATTTGGGAATGACCACTGGCCAATACAAAATAATACTAATATAACATATATACCGAAGAGGAAAATGGAGGAAGCAAATTGGAATTTATATAAAGAGAAAACGGAAAATGATTAAAAAAAAAAATGATATTGTTATTTTACAATAAAGTTTTGTACATACTTACCTGGCAGACATATACTTAGCTGACGTCAGAGACGTAAGCTAAATATATGTCTGACAGGAAAGTTCATGTACAAACTATCGGACTTTACAAATCACATAGATGCTTATGAACATCTAGTCAAAACAATAGATGATAAAGCAAATGAAACTATTCCAGTTACCTCAGCAATCCGACTAGACCATGGTACTCTGGTGGAATGAGGAATGTAAGACAGCAAGGAAGATAACGAGAACATGATTTAGAAGATATCTGAGACATGTGATGCCAATAGAATTGCATATTGAGAGCTAAAGCAAAGCAGAAAAGAATATTCAAGATAGCCAAAGAAATTCATGGAAAAAATATATTAATAATATAAATTCTAAAACTCAAGACAAAGAAATCTAAGATAAAAAATAAACTGCAGGGTAGATATCGGCCAGAACCATACCTACATTAAAAGTAGAAAACAACTATATTTCAAACCCCAAACTAGTAGCAAATGAATTGGGTAAATGCTTCGCCAAAACATCTAGTATCTCGAACTATAAAAAAAATTCCAATTAAAAATAAAGAATTATGTCCCAATACCAATAAAATCTAATAATCAGGAAATCTATAATCTCCTTTCACCTGGAAGAACTGGAAAATGTCCTAAAACTTGCAAGTCCAACAGCTCCAGGGGAAGACAACATTAGATATGAAATGATAAAAAATCTTCCAGATGAAAGCAAAACCTTTTTATTGGAAATTTTAAATGAATTATGGCACTCACAGCATTCCTAAAACCTGGAAAGAATCTTTAATCATACAGGGCTTAAAACCAGAAATAAAAGACCCAGAGTCACGAAGCAGCTATAGGCCATAGCCTTACTAGTTGTCTAAGTAAGACATTTGAAAAAAATGGTGAATAACAGATTAATATGGGTATTAGAAAATAAACATCTACTGTCAAACAGATAGTTTGGATTCAGGAAAAAAGTACCATAGATCCCCTCTTAATGATTACAAGAGAGATACAAAATGCAATGGTTCGTAAAAAACAAACAATAGGAGTATTTTTGATTTAGAGAGCTATGATACCACCTGGAGGGGGGGGAGGGATTTTAAAAATTGATAGAATGGTGAATAGGAGGCAATTTATATGAATATATTAGGGAATTCCTATCTGAAAGATATATAAAAGTCAAAGTGGGGGCAGAAATCTCTGAAATCATTTATCCAGGAGGAAGGAATCCCCAAGGTAGTGTACTAAGAGTGGCGTTGTTTGCAATAGCAATTAAATGAGATAATGGAAATGATCCCACCAGGAGTCCAAGGATCCCTTTTTGTAGATGACTTCGTCATATATAGTAGCGGAGAAAAAGCGCTGGCACATAACCAACAGATTGCAAGCAGCCATAAATAGGATAAAAAAATGGGCCGATAACAAGGGTTTTAAATTTTCACCGCAAAAAAACAAAAGCAGTCAGATTTACTAGATCAAGAAAACAGGAATAATTCCTACTTCATTCATAAATAATTGATATAATTGAATATGATGATGAGATAAAATTCCTCCGTGTAATACTTGATAAAAAACTTACATTTAAAGAACATATAGAACAACTGGCGATAAAAGTGAGAAAATCCTTAAACATAATAAAAGTTATGACTGGGGTGCTGATAGAACCTCTCTGATAAAAGTATATAAGGCTATTTGTCTAAGTAAACTTGATTATGCATGTCAAGTATATGGTAGTGCTTCTAAAAACCCTATTAACAAAACTGGATGTCATACATAACATGGGTATTAGACTGCATTGGAGCCTACAGACCTTCCCCCGTGGAAAGTCTGTATGTAGAAGCAGGAATAGATCCCCTGAAAGTACGAAGAGAAGAAATGGGATTAAATATATAGCTAAAATAAATAACCTTAATGATAATCCAAACACCAAATATATGAAGAACATAACAAATATGACAATAAACCAAGAGCCTCTAAACCATTGGAGAATAGATTAAAACCTGATATAGAACATCTAAAGTTAGGAACAAGTAGCATATCAAAAATAACCACTCCTAAAATACCTCCGTGGAGACATGCTCAAATAGAAATCTGTGAGAAATCATTTAATAAGAAGTAACAGATGCACAATTAAAGAGGGAATTTCTGTCACACCAGGAAAAACATAAACGAGATATTAGTATTTATACAGATGGTTCCAAGTCGAAGGAGGGTGTAGGCTATGCTGTAGTAACAAAAAATATAAAATAAGGGAAAAAATTCCAAAAATATGCTCGATATTCACTGCAGAGATAATGCTATATTAGAGGCTATAAAACATACCTTTATGGTGGGAAAGGCAACGATACCTTTGTAATATACACGGATTCTTACAGTGCTTTAGAAGCGCTAAGACAATACACAGTTTTTCATCCCGTAATGAAGAAATAAGGGAGTGGATAGATATAATAGTAAAATGGAATCATAGATATAAAACTATGTTGGGTGGGTTCCCTCCCATGTGGGCATGGATAAAAAAGCCAAAAAGGCAGTAAAAAAGGAGTCTTATCAAAAAAATACAAATACCTTACAATGACATTAAAACAACATTAAATGAATACTGTCAATCAAATGGGAAAAAGAAATGGCTAGAATTGAATCATAAATTAAATTTATATTTTAAGGAAATCTCTGGTATTCAGTCCAATTAAGGCTGGGTATACCAGTTTCGAGCCATAGGCAACCTCTACCCCACCGGTAAGTTAAATGCCTCCGTCATCGAAACTGGAGGGAGGGAGGGAGGGAGGGGGGTCGCGGTGCCATGTCATTCCCTGTTTTAAAATAGGGAAAGGCAAAACCCACCTGAGGAGCCCTTTGGCATGGGGCGAAACCTCCTATCAGTATTAAACATCGCTGCACAAGTATGACCCGAGACATTTTTGGATAAAAAATTTTGTAACTTGGAACAACATCCATATACATCTACATAAATACAGATATATACATATGTATACATACAGATACACATAAGCATCATAGGGGTGGGAGTAGTGACGTCAGTACACCTCGTGCGATGTAGTGTAGGCATTACTTTAGGTTCTTTGCAGTGACCCCTCAGCCCCAGCTGCAGCTCCCTTTCATTCCTTTTATTGTACCTCCATTCATATTGTCTTTCTTCCATCTTACTGTCCTCAACCCTCTCGTAACGTGGATTCATAGAGCTACAATATATATATATATATATATATATATATATATATATATATATATATATATATATATATATATATATATATACCTAAAAATAAATTGTACCTCTATGAATCCATTATGACGAGAGAGTTGAGGACAGTAAGATGGAAGAAAGACAATATGAATGGAGGTACAATAAAAGGAATGAAAGGGAGCTGCAGCTTGGAGCTGAGGGGTCACTGCAAAGAACCTTAAGTAATGCCTACACTTCACCGCACGAGGTGCACTGACTGGTACTACTCCCCCCTAAGGTGTATATGTGTATGTGTATGTATACATATGTATATATCTGTATGTCGATGTATATGATATTGTTCCAAGTTACAATCTTATCCATACATGACTCGGACTTACTTGTGCAACGTTATAATAATATATATATATATATATATATATGGATATATACTATATAGTATATATATATATATATATATATATATATATAACTATATATATTAAGTATGCAAATACATATCGTATATGTATATATATATATATATACATATATATATATATATATATATATATAATATATATATATATATATATATATATATATGTGTGTGTGTGTGTGTGTGTTGTGTGTGTGTGTGTGTGTGTGTCTATGTATGTATACATCCAATGTAGCACGAAGGAACACGTCCTTGAGAATATCACAAAATCCACGTAATTAGTCAAGT
>NC_061095.1:65930052-65949169 GCF_015104395.2 Macrobrachium nipponense
GGCTTTAATAAACACGAGAAACTTCACACACGAATTACATTGTTTCATGAACTCGAGATTTGCCAGATATTTCGGCGGCAGGTGATATGAGTCAGCCAATAAGGAATTTATTGCCAGTCGTTTGGAAGAATTGTATTTATTTGCCAATAAAAACAGATCTCGCAGATTGCTTTAGTAGTTACTGAATGTGATATATCTGAAAAAAATATTTCGTGGGAAAGTTACAGGTTTGCATGCAAATATATTTGTGTTTTGATACACGCGAACGTGACCTTAATCCAGCTACTATCGCATGACCAGTAGGGAATATATATATATATATATATATATATATATATATATATATATATATATATATCCTATATATATATATATATATATATACATATATATATTTTGTTACTCCCACAAGTTCTCATCTAACATATATATACACAAAAACTTAAACCTCAGTTTCCACCCCAACTGCCTCTGCGGGCGTGACTCCTGATAGGGCGTAAGGTCACTAAAATTCTTCCTCCCCCTTGCAGCAGCTAGGAAGCTTCTGGCAGCAAAATCAACCATTCAGTTGGGGTCACACAAAAACCAAACAATCCCAGAGGCAGAGCCTCCTTTTTATTCTTTGTTGGTTTGAATCTTCAAAAGGACAAGTGATGTTCTGAAACCTCTCGGAGACGAAGGTGAAAGGGCAGTGAGTGAGTCTATGCAGAAATAGGACAGACCAAGGCAGAGACTCAGACAAGAGTCTCCATCTGACTACGAGCAGAAGAGAGGCCGACAGGATAGTCAGTGTGTTTATCGACGTGAAAGGGAATGATTGGGTCAGCCATTTTGAACTCTGGGGAGTCGTTATCCTCGGTCAAATCATCCTATGAATGGAGTGTTATCTGGGAGATGAACTGAATCACTTATGGCGAGAGAACATGATCACTGGGGCAGGAGAGATCTCTTTCCATTATTATACGACTCTACATTTCGATATAGAATCTGATTAGTGATTATTTCCTGGAAGGATTCATTTCCAAAATGTTGATGGTAATGAATACAGCAACCTAGTGTCCTTACGTTGCCCAGGCCAGAGGAAAACAAGACTGAGAATGGTGTAACAGGGCCAAGGTTATTTGAGATGTGACATGCAAATGACATTCACCTCATAATTATATTGACTTCATTGTTCTGTAGCTCCACTGAAGCCTTTTCAGTGTACCCATACATCAGAAAGTGTCCCCACAGACCTACTTTGTGCCCCAAAAATACCCTGATGAAGGGCAGAATGAAAATTCTATTGAATTATGCGTTTATGACCTCATATTCGACGACTAATGATCAACGCAGTAAAAATGAACGTTGGAAATTCTGGTCAATAAGATTTCTGTTCCACAATTGCAATTTCATTTTATGGAAAAATTGAGGTGCCTTTGATGAGGCTTCTATTGTCACATTTACATTTACATATATATTTTGGACAATGGCCACTGATCAGGTATTCAGTTACATTCTATAATTACAGGTACTTCAATATGTATTGTGAAGCCTGCACTAAATGCCATGTATCTTTTCCATAACAGGTGTATGATACACAGGTTGTATAAAATAAATTGAGAAACAAATATTATCAATGAGTCAGATACAACTTTCAAAAGACATTTTTGATCAAATAGTAACAAGGTTTGATGAGAAATCGCTGCTTCATGAATTTCCATTTTCAAGGTAATATAACAATAATTCACTCGAGGGGAAGTAACCAGATAACTCAATCTTGTAACAAGTAATTTATAATGATAAAAATTCCGAATGACCAATGACAGTTTTCATGGCATGTCAATCAACTTCTAAGTATCTAAAAAATATAATGTTAGTTTCCCTGTGAAACAAGAAACTGTAAACAGACATTTTTCATGACGAAGCTACAACTGTCTTTGATGACATCACAACCAGATTACCTGGATATATACATAATATGAATATTTGAATGAAAAAATAATACCTCCCTACTATAACTATCCAACAGAATTGCAGCCAGATCCAGGACTAAATAAATATTAATCCCATCACTACGTCTCAACAAGTATCATTTTAACTTCCCTTCTGCCTAATTATTTTGTCAACATGAAGAAGAAGCCAGGTGCTCTCTCTCTCTCTCTCTCTCTCTCTCTCTCTCTCTCTCTCTTCTCTCTCTCTCTCTCTCAAGCAGGTTAGAGAGGAAGTGTGGAATCATTTTTGGAACTTGTAACATTTGCAAACTATAATTTGCCACAGAGTAGCCATTTTCTATCTCTGCAGATATTTCATCTTTATAAAACAATTATTATATTACGTATGGTAAGCAAAAGGAAGTTATGGAACCTACTTTTTTAACTCATAAAATATACAGAATATTATTTGACAAAGACTAAGCATATTCCATCAGTCAAGATATTCTCTTAGTAATGACCAAAACTTCCTTCTCGTACAAATATGACGATGAACCAATCAAGTCCAAATTAGAAAGTAAAAAGAAAGTTTTGAACCATTTTGAAGATTTATGAAATATGCAAACTATTATCTTGCACAGATTAAACGCTTCCCTTCTACGAGATTTCTGCGATTATAAACTGAAGGTGTTCTATGAAGTACCCAACTGTTCTGAAAGCATTTAAAGAAAAGAACTTTTTATTTTAGAATATATAAAATATACAAACTATTATCTTACACAAACCGAATATTTCCCTGCTTCGGACTTGAAGGTTCTGTGAAGTGGGTCAAAAAAAAAAAAAAAAGAACTTTCGAACTACTGAGAAGACTGTCAAAAAAATATGCAGGCTACTGTTTTACACAAAGCAAACAGTTTCCCTCCCGTACGAACCATTTTTTTTTAGACTCGAATTTATGTAAAAAAAACACACTGTGGACAATTCCTGCCTTCTCCACCGAATGCCACAGCTTCTTTCAGCTACAGTGTCAAAGGCAGAATGAAAGAAAGGATTGGAGTTCGTGATTGACAGATGAAATACCTTTTATTTCTGACAACAAACAAAAGGTAATACCAATTTTCCCAAGTCTCAATTCACGCCTTGTCTGCTTTCCTTCCCTCTCTACAGAAAAAAAAAAAAAGAAAAATAAATAAATGACAAAGAAGCATAAAAAAAGGAAAAAAACTTGTATTGCAAATAAAGGTCTGTCCCTACAAAACGTAAAACGTGTTTCAAAGTCTGGACACAACTTTAACTTTCTGTTTTTGTTGCAATTCTTTGTTTTGACCTATGTTGTGTATCTGCTTTCTCGTGCTTGTGCTTATTCTTTCATATTTTTTTGTCATGAATGGTTATAAAAAACAAAAGAAACAAGTTCAAGTGAAGAAATATAGAAACACGAACTTTCAACCTTCACTACAATTCATCTTCAGCCGTGAAGTTCGAAAGCCTCCAATTTTTATTTATTTATTCGTTTATTCATTCAGTTAAACTTCTCACTTTTGGACATTCTTCTTTCTTCCACACTTGATCATATTTTCTCTCGTACGTCTCTCCGTCTATCAAGCATCAGATGATTAATTCGACTTTATATTTTCACCCTGGAAAAACTTGATATTTATTCAAACCGTTTTTTTTTTTTTTTTTTTTTATTTATCATCTCATTTCAGTCCGCAAGAAACATTGCCTCTTCTTCTTCTTCTTACGATTCTCATATTGAATTCCTGCTCTCAGTTATTCTCGTTCCCTCGAGTCATTCATTTCGCCATTCCTACACTTTTCCCTCTTCTTTATTATTATCCTCTCCCTTTCTTCAGAGTTCGGGTATCTTAATTTTAATATATTTGATCCTTCTCAAATTTTCATTCCCCCGCCTCTCGATATTTGAAAAAACTTCTCGCATATATATTCTGTCTCTCTCCCCCTCCTTAAATATCTGATCGTCTTTCCACTGTATCTATCCTTCGTTTACTTTTTTTTATTCTCACTTCCACTGCACATTTATGTCGTCGCTTTTCTTCGCGTTTGTTCTGTTTATTATACTTCACTCAAACTTCTTCTTCTTAGTCGTCAGAGTCGTTATCATTTTCATCATCTCGATTTCTCGTGCGAGTTTTTCCATCTTTCATTGGATTTAATTAAAGTTTGCTGATTCATCACAAACATTGCTCGTTCCAACACCAACTTATGTTATAAAAGTTTTCAGAACTTTAATTATATTCTCTGTCTTGAAAATCTTGTAAATCTGCATTCTATATACATACATATGATAAATAGATAAATAAAAAAATCTGACTTATCCTGTGAAACCTACTGAAATATTAAATACAATTTCTGTCTTGACAAGGATGTATACTTAAAGTGGGGAGAACCACAAAACGCCAAAATAAATTCTAGGAAGGCAGGAAAGGTATTAGATACACTTTTTGTCTTGACAGTGTTGTAGTTTGCTTTCTAACTGCTTTTAAATCAAATAAATTAATATATATTTAAATTGGGGAGAAACCACACAAAAGCCAAATAAATTCCAGGAAGGCAGGAAAGAGAGAGAAGGTGGTAAAACGCAGACCACCAGACGCCCTCTGCAGGAACCTAAACAAAAGCAATGGAGGAGGAACTTTGACGCCTGATGGGAGAAGCTATGAGCCGTAAATCTAAGCCATAACTTATTTAGGAGTTTCTGAGTAGCCATTCGACACTCGGGAGTGGAATCGAGTTCTTGATGCCGAGGAATTGTGGGCAAAAGAAACGACGCCTTTTCCTTTTCAGTGGAGACGCCTATTGGAAGTTTTCCATTTTCCTTTTGGAGAATGAGGGAGCTAGACCTACTATGTCCCCTTCATAGATGTATGAAACCCACAGCAGTCTTTTAATACCAAGGAGTTGATTTGTATAACGCCCTGGCCTCTCACTCAACAGAAGAGGATTCGATCTTGATGCGAGTAAGAAATTCATTTCTGTAAATATGTTCTCATTTGTTCTTAAGCCCAGAGGGTCCTTCCTTAAGTGCATGAAATTTATGATATCAAAAGTCCAGTCCATTGTTATTTTTCACTCTCGATTTAATAGGTGTTAAATATACTCTTGGGATTAAGCCTCCCTCCCCCCCAACTCTCCCACTCTCTCTCACACACAAGCACACAGGTTATACATACGGTTCAGCCTATCTCCCCCTTTATATATATATATATATATTATATATATATATATATATATATATATATATATATATATATATATATATATATATATGTATATGTATATACACATTATATATATAAGCATATGTATATACATACATACAGTTTTAGTCCAGTGACAAAAAATCTCTTTAAAGTCACAAAAAACTACATAGAAACTGCAAAATCTCAATATTCTAGGAGAGACAAAAATATATTTGACGTTGCAGATCCTGAATAATTCTCGTCAAAATATATGAAAGTCGTTTTCATCATTTGTGTCATGTAACTTTTTTTTCTTCTGTGTAACTGCAAGATTTGATCCCCTTAAGAAGTTCCCACGAGGAACAGCATTTCACCTTACTACATTTCCCTCACTATCTTCTCTTTATTCTTTGCTATTATGATAAGAAAGGTTGTCATAAAAGTCTATCCTTAGAAACCCTCTTCAATTATGAATCATAAACCGATCATAAAGAGCCGAAGAATTTAGACCAGCGTTTCCCAAATAGGGGTAAATATTACCCCGCTGGGGTAATTTCACATTTGATGGGGGAATGACAGTTTTCATTTTGACAGGTGCTGTAATATATATATATATTTATATATATATATATATATATATAATATATTTATATATATATATATATATATTATATACATATATATCTACATATGTATTATTATTAGAAAAAAGATAAAAAATTTAAATCTTAGCGACCGTCCATTATCTATCGCCGGCAATTAGTTGTCACCTCGGAGGGTGGTCGTGGAGATTTGGGAAGGTAGGGGAAGGCTGCCGCATGTAACGGTTTTTTTTTTCATATCTGGTCCGAGGTCAGAGGATGACGGACGCATTATTATACTGAGAATCCATTGCTATTTTTAACCCTGATGAACATTAATTCAATTATATATTCTCTCTATTTATTTTCAACCATATTATATGTATGGATTTTATTTTCAGCAGAAGTAATAGTACTCTGATATATTTATTTCAATAATTGAATATAAAGGAAGGTTTCAACCAAGTAAAAGAGTTTGTTTTACGTTTAATCATGTACAAAATAATAGATATGGTGTGGGGGTATCGAGCTTGCTGCTAGCCAGGAGGTTTGGAAAAAGTGGCTAATGACCAAAAGTAATTGGATCCGCTGATTTAGACTTGTAGAGAAGCATTACCAGCACAAAGAGAATCATTGCTATTCCTCCGTCCTCACGA
This sequence comes from Macrobrachium nipponense, assembly GCF_015104395.2. NCBI lineage: Eukaryota > Metazoa > Arthropoda > Malacostraca > Decapoda > Palaemonidae > Macrobrachium > Macrobrachium nipponense. Next base: position 65,936,406 of record NC_061095.1, read on the forward strand.
CAGTGAGGAACTCCTCATTTATCCTCATGCGGAGCAATGACGATGCGGAGCAGAGCATTATGAGGAATCAGCCATTCATGACACGACATAATTAGCAGGAAATTATTGTCATGAACCAAAAGGCTGTGAGGGAATTAGCAGCGTTAACTATGCAGGTGTTGCCTTGGGTCGTCTCAACAAAGTTGGGAAAATAGTATTTTCGTGATATTGTAATTATACTACGAATTTATTACGAGAGGGTTCAGGAAAATATGACGGTAAAACGAGAATATGAATGGAGGTACACTAAAACGAATGAAAAGAGTTGCAGCTGAGGGTCGAAGGGACCTTGCAAAGAACAGCAAGTAATACCTACAGTGCACCACGGGAGGTGCACTGACAGCCTTACCTACTTCCGTGGGGAATCAGACTTTGTTAAAGGAAATGCTCTGCTGTCTAGTATAGGCCTAAAGCTGCTTATTTCAGTTAATTCATTATGCCTCTGGTGTGATAGGCCTACTGTGTATTTCTTGAACGGAGAAAACCTTTATTCTGAAATCATTTTAGGACAATTCTCTACAAGATCGCAAAAGTAGACCATTACTTCCTATACTTTAATTTTATATTGCATTATCCTGGGAGGCCGTTAGTAAATAAAAGCATAGCAAAGAAATCCCTTTATTAAATAATAAAAATGTCAGTGGCATTAAGTTTCTGGAGATATCTCTTGAGGCTTCTCCTAATTTTTGCTTAATGGTCGTCATGCACGTAGATACCTTAGACAACAACAGTGAAAAATAAATGTCCAAGTTAAGGGACTGTTTTCGAGATACTGATGCATTTTTTCCTCTGAAAAATACCGAACTTTCAATAAAAATGATAGATATCATATTGTCCGACATAAGCATCATATTGTCCGACATAAGCACCCTAATTTTCTAATACTAATGTCCCAAAATATCGTGGTAAATACGATAACTTTCCATGAGCCACACGATGATAGGAGAGGTATAAGTAGGCTGCATGGCAACACTGGTCCCTGAACAACAACAACTGATGAGGTAGTCAGTAGTTTGGGTGTTTTTGCGTGATCACTTGGTAAGACATGCGTTACTCGTGTTCATTTAAATGATGTTCATGCGTATTCTTTTGCGCTCACTGAGTACTTATATACGCTTATTGAAGTACTTAAAGGCATAGATATAATTAGTAACTGTCCTTCGGAGGAAGCGTTAAAAATGGAATTTATTAACGAATCAAAATCCTGGGGGCGTCAGGCAAGGGGAGACGACGATGCCACACAGCAACAGAAAGGTAAATTCTGTCATCTTACGATTTCAAATGAAATTTATTTCTACGCCATTCTGAATTTAAACGAGACTAGCCAGGAGGCCAGGATTGAAAATGCAATGGTTTTGTATAGGGCTATTTAAATTAAATATAGACTTATGTTAACTTTTATAGTCACAGACAATAAACAGCAAACACCGTTTGATATCGAATTCACGGTAACAATAAATTTTATTGCAAACCCTCATCACATTTTGTACTTGCAAATATAATTTTCTTGTTATAATGTGCGCTTTTAACGTTTCTGACGTTGATTTATTTCGTTGTAAAGTTCTATATATTACCATCACCCCAAGCGCCGTGTTTATCAATACAAACAAAAAACGGTAAATATCTTGGTAACGGTAAATTCGCGATAGATTTGAATACGAGTTTCCTTCTGATCATGTTAAGGAGAGAGACTGTCGATCACAGCATAAAACACCAATATATTATATTAAATAATAGATTAAGTAAAATAACTATACTAAATTTATTTTACATTATGGATAATATGACCCGAAAGGCCACTCTGCTGTTCTGTACACACAAAAACACTTGGGTATATATATTTAATTAACTTCCATATTGAAGTGGTTTAGTTCCATTGTGGAATCTGAGCGAAGAAGTCTTTGATAGGACAGTCAGAAACTCAAAGTTTGAAAAAGCGGTTGAGTCGTTAAGTTAAATGGAAACAGATTGTTTGCTTGAAGGCTGGGCTGGAAAATACGGTACAATACGGTACGTTATTTCAGCTATAGTATAGTACGAAATGTACCAGGTACGGTACGGTATTTCTGATAAGAGTGCGGTACGAACATTTTGAGGAAGGTACGGTATTTGTTAGTGTACTTTACGAGAATTTTCACGTACGGCATGGTACGGTATTTTTAATGTATGATACGGAATTTCTACCAGTGTACGGTACATTTTTCAGCTACGGTATGGTAAGTATTTGTTAGTATATGGGACAACATTGTTCAGTAGTATGTGAAAGACTAAATAGACCGTGCCGCACTTTTAACCTTGGTTTCCAGTTACTATCTGGCAATGTTTTTCCAATGATTGTTCTTTTCTTATTCGAGGTTTGTTGTTTTTGTTGTTATGAAATATGATGCCTAAAACATAAACCATCGTTTCCTACGGCAATGCCTGAACCCTGTCGTTTCTTTATCGACAATTATATGGTAAACTATTTATAAATGAGGATAGTTACAGTTAACAAGGTGATACTTGAAAGTAGACCTGTATTTTCAAGGGACTGTTCATAGTTACCCCAGAAGCCTGGTTTTTTAATATATATATATATATATATATTATATAATATATAATAATCATCTATTATATAATATATATATATATATTTATCTAGTGTTGGTGTGTGGTGGTGTGGGTCGGTGTGTGTGTGTGTGGTGTAGTGTGGCAAATTTGGTAGCGCCCTAGACCATTCATTTGAGAGACCCGGTGTCGATTCCGATGTAAGTCAGAATGAGAGAGAGAGTTGAATGAAAAAGGGAGAGGGGAGAGAGAGAAATAGAGAGAAATATTGTGAAATATCCCAATAAGTTCATAAAGGACTTCCTCGCCAGGGGTGGATTCGAATTCTGCACATCGTCGTTTTTTAAGCTAGGCAGCCGCAGTCCGAATCCCACTGGCGACAGATTTGTAACAAATACATACCATTATTTATTTGTTTATTTCGTAGATACCAAGACGCAAATGTGGATTCTGAGTTGTAAAAACAAGATACTAAAGGCTTACGATGAAATAGGACAACAATATTTATTCCAGTTATTATATTTGACTATATTTATAATTGCAAGTCTTTCCAGCAAAGTTCCTGGTGTATTTTGTAATTTTTTTCCTAACGGACCAGTAGTAAGGAAAAAAAAAAACAAAAAAAAAACTTCCGTGGTGGTATTCAATTGTACATTGTTTATACACCATTTTCCTACAATTAGTCCCTTTCCTTTGCATAAATGCACCACCATTCATTAAAGAGCGAGTCCACTTTCTGATTAACGGAATATCTGGACGCTGAAAGACCTCTTCTCTCTCTCTCTTCTCTCTCTCTCTCTCGTGCAAATATTGTGATTTAATCTTTGAAAAACAATGATTTCCCGCAAACTCATTTTCTCTGCCCTGGCCAACAGAGATTCTTAAGTTAATCAATAATTAGTTTTCGTTCTGCATCGCATAACCGAGAAGGCTATGTTTGCCGATTGCATGACCTAATGATAACATTTAAAACCAATATAATCTATTCAAAACTTCATTTTATAGTAAACAACAGAATACGAATAATCAACGAATTTGTGCTTGGGATATTGGTTAATATTACAATGTTATTAAGGATGAATGGAATAGAAAATCTGGTAATTCTGTATCAAACAGTTACTGGAGGCTATTTTCATCATTAATATGCTTAAAGAACATATTCAATTTAAAATAAGTCGCAAATCAGAGAGATAGGGTCTTTGCGGTCATTAAATTCCCCTCTAAAAAAAGCGGACTCCACTCTTCAGGGATGCGTGCATTATGCAAACACAGTAGCATATTCCAGCAAAGGTCTAAAATGGGTATCGATAACACGAATGGTTTATTTCAACTGGGAACTCCGTCATGTAAAGCAAAACCCAATAAGGAATTGCTGGAGGACGACCTCTGAGGTTCATGAGTAGGAGGTCAGCAAGGATACAACTTCCCGGAGTCCGAAAGTACACTGAAAACTGGCCCCAAAAAAAAACAGAGAAAACAGGTTAATTTGAATGAAAACCAAGCAACAAAACTGGCTAAGGTTTCTGACAAACTGAACGTTTTCCCAGTTAAAGTATAACTGAATCCATTGGAAATATATTGTGAGAAGAATTTGTGAGAAACAGATCCGTCTACAAAGTTGATGGACCTACCTGACCCACTTCAAAGAAAAGTCTCAAGTTTTTCAAGTTCTCCTCCGTCTAATTAAATTCGTAAAAGGACCTGAAATAGCATTCCTGGGGAAACGTCCGCTCTCCCTTTGTGCATCCTTTCAATTAACACATTTCATTTCCTTTCCCTCCACAGAGACTGGACGGCGAATTTACCTCTTTCATCAGTAATTTTTTTTTTCTTTATTTTATTCAAGCTCATTTTCAGTTGCCAATCCATCACGTGTGCGTTCTTCCTTAAAGAGAAAACATTTTTGTCCCCAATTAGGTTTAGCCGCTTGGTTGTAAGGAAAAAGTAAATTTTTCCCCGAAAGGTTTTTGGCCTCTTGGTTGGGTGATTGACTTTTGGGGAACAACTTGTAATTTGTTAATATTGGTGTGTGATTTGGGTATTTAAAAGGTCGTATTGTCGTATTTGACAAAACTTTTTATAACTCCTCCTGACAGCCGACTGCTAAAAATTTAGATTATATATATTATACTATTATTGATATATATATTAATATATAATTAGTAATATACTAATATAATATATATATCTATAAAATTCAATAGATATATATTGAAAGGAAAACTGTAGCTTTTGTTGAAAACTGGGGTTGACAAACTCAATTTGATTTTTTCGATTTGGACTGATGGATCTCTCTCTCCACCAGCTTCTCCTTGTTGCAATTTGGCCTCCTCGTTCATTACGAATATTGACAAATGACCCTCTTGTTCCCAGCATCGATTATTTACTTTGAACTTTTGGCTGGGATTATTACCTAGAAGGGTTATCAGAATTATTTGAGCCCAAAGTTTTTCTTAAGTATATTGATACCCCAGCGATTGCGATATATCTGCTATGTTCCCTTTAACCTTCTTAAAATACCTGGTTGGGATAGAGACTCATGTTTTCCCAAAACGGAAAATAACAGTACAAGACTGGGGTATATAGAACCAAAGGATGTATTGAAGCTATTTATAAGTCAATCCAGTCGTGGTGTGATTGATTCACGGAAATGGTTAGATATAAAGAAATATATTAGCCAATTTCAAAAACATGGGTCCCCCCAACAAAAATAAATTTACATATATATATATATGGTAAGTATTATATTATATTAGTATATATATATATATTATTATATATATATAGATATATATATATATTATAGGCTTTGGCTCTATTTCTGAAACCTCTCTAAGGAATGAGAAAAGAACCCAATGCAATATCAGAAAATATCTTGACTGTATCCATTCATCTTCATTAACGACCATAAGGCTTTTGGATCTATTGTTCCAAGGGAAGGAACCGAGGGTCCATTCCTTCCTCCACTCTTTGCAATGCAATGAACGTAGGAAAAAACAAAAGGTTTGGACAAGGAGAGGGTGACAGAGTAATTGCTCACGGGTCAATCAATAATGAACTGAGTGTCAACACTTTTCAACTGAAACTAGTCAAAATTTGTTTGTTCCTGTATTATGTATGTATGGTAGGCAGGACCCATTTGTATAATCACTATTGAACAATAGCCAAGTCAGACATTTATTTAAATTTGTTGCATGTATGTATAAATCCCCACCATTGAATATTTTTGGAAAAAGTCGAACGTTATGTTATGCATTTGTGCCTAATAATTGACTATTACCATATTAAAAACAAGTCAGACGTATGTATGTATGGTACTAATTGACCATTGAATTACCAAAAAGAAAAGTCAAACGCAGCATAAGACAAACGTCAGCTGACCCGTGCGTGATCAGCCAGAGTGAATGAAAACCCTCGACAGCAGAAGAGGAAAACTGAATTCAGATTCCCCAAAAAGCAGTTGGACCCAAACAAACCAAACCAGTTTTACCTTTCCCTTAACAAGCGGAACGCCTACCTAATTGGGAACATCCTTTTATCTTTAATGGAAGACAAACACTTTGAGGGGTGGAAGGAAGCCCTTGGGTTCCTAAGGGACTGGGGAGGGAGTAGGAAATACGGCAATTGTGGCAATTTCAAGGCACATTAATAACGAGCAAATACACACGTTCGTTTTCCACTTCAATGTCATCAGTGTAGGAATGAAACATCTAATGTGGTTATCATTTGCAAACTTGTTTTCGTGATATGGCTGAGGTTTCCCCTGAATCTGACAGATGTTCCATATGTAAAAACTGTATTGAATTTTCTGATTAAAACGCAAAAACGTGAATGTTTAAACAAGTGTAGTGCACCATATTAAACACCAGTACACTGAAGTCAAGAGCGTCAGAGAGAGAGAGAGATAAACGTTTATATTCTATGGGAATGATCTCCAGGGTGAAGGGTTGGCCCTAGAACGGGGCTGAAAGAGTAGCTGTAAACTATATTGGTCCTAATAATAAATCGTCCAAACCCAAACGTGAGAAGAAAAGCAAAAGGTTTTTGTTTGCAGATTATAATCGCCTGCTTTTTTTTTTTTTTTTTTTTTGGGGGGGGGATCGATAAGACGTCGATGTGGGAGGACGTTTTATCCTGATTGCAGGAAGCGGCCAGTTTCATTCTTGTATCCAAAATTAGTTGGTTTTTCATTTTTTTGTTAATAATTTGCATATCCGTAACTTCATGTTAGTCTTTTTTTCTCATGTCAAACTCTGGCTCCTCTTCTCTCTCTCCTCTCTCTCTCTCCTCTCTATCTCTCTGGCATGTTAAGCCAAAATCGTTACTCCAAAATGACCTCCATCGCCAACAAGGAAAGGTTCTCCCTCATTTACCATAATGTGGAAGAAGGACACTCTCAAAAAAATACTTTTTCCATTGTTATTTTCACTTTGTCTCGGTTATCAGTGCCTTGGATGACAGCTGTTGGGGGAACACTGAAAGGAGTTCTGTCTTTCTTCTGTTGTCCCAGGGGATTTTTCTTCACTCGGGTTGATTACAAGTCGGGACGTTGCTTTGGACTTGTTAATATTCAGTGGTGTGATTTGAAGGTGGGTGTCTGAAGTTCGTATTGGAAATAAAGGTGTTTTGTATTGTACCAACATCTGGAAAATGATGGTAACTGTCGCAGTTGTTGAAAAATTTGTGATACTAAAAATGAGGATATTATAAAAATAAAACAATTTAGGAAACTGTTCATTTTTTTGTCGTGTGAAAAAAGTAATGACACTCAATTTGATATTGACTGATGGATCCGTCCACCAGCCTCTGTTTGTTGCCAATTTGTTTCCTCGGGTCATTACTGATGTTGGACAAAAGGACCCTCAAGTTCAGGTGACAGTGAAATTAAAAAACCCTCTTGTTACGGATGAAAGATTAAATGGAAGCAGTCATCGTTATTTCTGACTCTGCACTGGCTTGTTATTCCTAGAGAGGTTTCAAGACATAGTTGGGGCCAAACGTCCATTAAGCGGTTTTAGACTGCGTCCAGCGATTGTTTGTTTTGTTGTTTGTTTGTAAGGTGTTTTTTGACATTGCATGGAAACCAGTGGTTGGGTTATTCAGCAACGCGGACCAACGGCTTTACGTGACTTGCCCGAACCACGTCGAGAGTGGAAACTTTCTATCACCAGAGATAACACAATTCTTCTCACAACCTCAATGGAATGCCCGAGAATCGAACCTCGCGGCCAACGACGGTGATTACGCCAACACCATACCGAAACACGCCACTTGAGGCCTGCTTGTCCAGCGATTGAGATATATTCTATTATGGCTTCCCTGTAAAACGCTTAAAATAAAACTGCTTGGGTAGCAGACATGACTCGAGGCCAAAATGGTAAAGTAACAGTATTTAGATTGGTGTGATGGGATTCACGAAAAGGTAGGCTTTGGAAAAAAAAATTTAAGTAACCAATATTGAAAAACACATGGAAAAAAATAAAAAAAATTTTAAAATTTTTATATATATATATACATAAATATATATATCTCTTATATATTAGTATATATATATAATATATATCTAATATATTATAATATATTATATATATATATATATATAGCTATATCTTATATATAATGAATATATTATATATATGATATATATATATATATATATTATATATATATTAATATTATCTATAAATATAGCATTATATCTATATATATATATATATATATAGATAATATAATAGATATATCCGTATTCTATATAGGGTAATATGTATATATATATAGATTAATCTAATATATGTATATGGTATATATAATTATATATAAGAAATATCTATATATATATATATGTATATATCTAATAAAAGGAGCCCATAAAAACACCAAAATGTAGAGAGAAAATTAGTACTATATTTCAGAGACTGCTTGTCTCTTCTCTTCAGGTATATGAATGAGGAAAAGTTTACAGAAAAGAAAAGGTGGTTATTTAATAATCCAATTCGATTTCGTCCACAAGTAAGCCCAATTTAATTTCGGTCACCCCCCCACGCTGATAAATCTTCCTTTAATCTTCTTAAGCGTTGTGTTTGAATGAGCACTGCGTTCGACCGATGTCCGAATGTCCAATTCCACTTTGAGATGTTCTTCATTACCTGCTTCTCATTTTATTAAGGCCGATCCATCATTTGACTCTATTGTACCGGCAAGTTGCTGCTAGTAAATTACACGTGACATATTCAGTTTATTCTATGGTTATGTTCATTATATGATTGGAAAATAGGCCGAGTTCTGTTTCTAGTCCATACCTAACTGACCGTTTAGTGTGGTATTAATCTCTGGGGAAAAGTGATTTACCTGTTAAAATCCGATGTAAGATTGGTTCACAGTCCCTGGCATGGGATCATCATATACCCACAGAGTCTTGGGGGCTGGGTCCTTTTGTTAGGACGTTGAAATCAGGGATTTGGCCTTAACAAAAAAAAAAAAAGGGGGGATTTTGGGTGGGTAGGTAAATGCAAAAGGGTTGGATTTCCCAAGGGTGTGAGTTTACCTCTTCTTAATCGTTCTCCCAGGTTGGGGAATTTTTATTTTATTGTTCGGGTTGGGGGTTGTCTCTAGGTCTTGTCTTTAGGGGGTCGGTAGAAAAATTACGTTTGCTTTTCGAATTGCTTTCTCAACTTATATTGGTCAGGATACTTTTAAAGATGAAAGTTGCTTTGCGAATTAGTTCAAATTTTTTTCCAGGAAATCTGGGGAACAAATTCGTAAGGCTCTTTAAGAATAGGTGTTGCTAGCTAGACCTATTCTTGATAGTATTGTCATGATCGCTAAAGGTAGTGAATATATGAAAGTGAGAACAGTTGGTTTTTCTGTAATATGGTAAATTTGTATTCTGTCGTTTGTCTCTGATTATTGAAAAACATCAAAGAAAAGGAATTTTAGTTGGTCATGTTTCCCATTTCAACAACTTTAAATTTAAATTTGATGCTGGGAGACAACTAATGCGTTTAAGAATTTGAGTTAGGAGAGGTAATTTCATTTGCAAAATTACCCCACTTATTATCCCAAAATGGTAGTATTGTCAATCCCACGTATCTCATCCACAGCATCGTTTTTTGGGTTTTGAAAAAAAATTTTTGCATTTATTACTGTAGTTTCAAAGTATTCCATGTTACCAGATGGCTTAAAATAGGGACATTCAAAGGACTACCCCCCCATACTAACCACCCGAATTTTTGCTTGTAGAATGATTCCCCGAATGAAAATAACGTTTATTAGATGCAACATTAATTCAAATCTAATCTTCCCGCCCTCCTCACTACCGGAGACGTCTTCGGAATCCTTCGGCATTTAGTTTGTCTTGGGAAACAAGTTTAAGTTTAAAATAGCATATCTGGGGTGAAACTAAATTAGGCCTTAGTCGAAGATACGTTGTAATTCAGGGGCTTTTACGAATGATCTCTCTCTCTCTACTTCTCTCTCTCTTCTTCTCTCCTCTCTCTCTCTGTTGATTACGGATGGCAGCAGAAAAGAATGAAACGAAATTAGCGTTGGTAAACGCATTTTCGAGGTTTACCGTCATTTTTCCGTTCATTAAGGAAAATGAGGTGAACCACACCTTTGTTTCGGGGACCGATTGCTATTTTGGAAGCGTTCGTTTTCCTCACATGCCAGTTTCTTGATTATGCTTAGAGAGGAGAGAGAGAGAGAGGAGAGAGAGGAGATGGAGAGGAGGGAGACCGGAGATGAGTATGAGATGAGAAGATTTAGATAAAGCGAAAGATTTTGTAAGCAAAGTATAGGAAACTATTTTTCTTGGACTTTTTTCTTCAAAAACCCAAGAATAATTTTCATTTTCCGTCGGATTGCAAATGAGACCTTTTTTTTCTTCTGTGACAACATCAGCCCTGGTAGCGTGACAAACATGGACACTTCATGGTCGCTGACAACCCATCAAATTTCCATGACTGGTGACACCTATTGGCCTTAATATTGTGGACCAACCATGGCAATCCTTGTGGTCTGACAAAACATGATGCTACTTCATGGGTCTGTGGTCATGGATGGAATTTCTTGCTGTGACATCGGCCTTGATTGGTGGCAACATGAAACTTCGTGGTACTGGACGGCCGTGATGAAATAAACTCCTTTGCGTGACAAACATTGCTTGTCAAAGTTTGTGGACAACTTGACATTTGATTTGGTGGTCACCAAAATGTAACATCTTTGTGTGGAACAACATCTCCTTGGATAGGTGTGACAGCATGGGACATTTGGTTGTCTGACAGCACAGGCGGTCTTGGTGTGACAACATTGGCCTTGATAGTATGACAAAATAACACTTCATGGTGTGACAACCCCAGCCTTCAAAATGTGAACCACATGCGGTATTGACAACATAAAAACTCATTTGGCGTAAACAACATCGGCTTAATTCCGATTGTGTGACCAAATTGACAAATCGTGGTCTGACAACATGAGATTTCTGAATGACAATTCCAAACCGCATTCAAATAAATATTATATGGACGACATGGAAACTTCGTGGTCGCTGTGAAAACAATCTGCCTTGATGATGTGGAAACATGAAACACTCTGTGACCTAGAGAACCGGTTGAAAACTGATGGTGTGACAAAACATCGGCCTCTGTTCTCTGACAACAGCCACACTTTCTGGGCTGACAAACACGGACGGCTTGTTCTGGTGTGGAAAACATACATCCTTGATAGATAGACGCGGAACCTACCATGACAATATCTTGGTTCCATTTGACGTCAAGACTCGATTTCATGAATTATGGAAAGCCTTCAACTCTCTCTTCTCTCTCTCTCTCTTCCTCTCGCTCTTCTCTCTCTCTCTCTCTCGTGGGGACTGAAGTCAGGTGAAATGTTGTCGGAGGTCATAGGGGTGTCATCCCGAGGGTTTTGGCTGAAAGATGTTGAGGGCCAGTTTAGTGTCAAGGGAATCAGAGTGGATTCCATTTTCATACAGATTTTTCGTTCCGGTTTCAGGTTTTCTCATAAAACTGACGCTAAATGAGAGAGAGAGGACAGACGGAGAAGAGAGGAGAGAGAGAGAGACGAGATGAGAGAGAGAGAGAGATTGTGTGACTGCGAATCCTTCACGTCAGTACACCTTGAAATTGAGAGGAATCTGAAAAAACTCCGGAGATTTCTCCGAAGAGGGCGATCAGTCAATCATCCCACTTGTAAGGACGCATCCGTTTCTCAAAAGGCACTCACTTTATTTTCATATTGGGTTCAATTTTGTCGGCCTTTCATAGAAAAGGGTCCGAATTTGAATTTTCCAGACCGTAGCCATTTTGGGTGCTGGATGATTTTGATTTTTCTAAAACCAAAAGGAGAAAAAAAAAACAAATACTTTTTCGTATTGAAGTATTTCGGGTAGACGTTTCATTCACAAATATGTTTAAATATTCTAATTTTCTTACATTTTCAACTTTTACCATTTCTGGTGGGCCCCCAAAAAAATTTTCCACTAAATGACTCAGGGAAATTGCTGCCTCCTGATGGTCAGCCCATTTTCCTTCTTAAATCGACCTTGTGACCTTTTGTTTGACTGACAGTTTTTGTTTAGGAGTTTCTTCTCCTGCCTTTCCACCCTCCGCCCTCTTTGGGGATCGAATAAGCTGGTCTCTTTGTAGTTGTGAGCTAACTGAACACTTTATAACCCCTTTACAATATCGATAACCTAGGGCGAGAGAGAGGAGAGAGCGAGAGAAAGAAATTGGTTTGGACAGCCCGTGAAGGGAAGGTCAAAACATCACCGTTTTAAATGTTAGTGACCTATGTTAAAGGGTAGGAAATTACTCTATCCAATCCATAGCCAAGTATTTACTGAATGAGAGAGAGAGGAGAGCGAGACCGAGAGAGAGAGAGACGAGACGAGAGAGAGATTATTGATCTTTATGAGCCATGATGGGGAGGTAACTAAAGGACGCCGTTTAAATAACACATCCCACGAATCTTTGAAATAGATAGGAATTACAATTTTGTTTACAGTTCAGATATTTACCAAAACATAATTTATTATTGAAAAGGACAACTTCTAGGCTTGCAATTTCTCATTAAAGACAATCACCGAAGCATCGTGCGAAGCCTCTCCTAAGTTCTTCCTGGAGATCGTCTCACAACAAAGCAGTCAGTCAGGACGGAGCCAGAGA
>NC_061095.1:65949669-65979669 GCF_015104395.2 Macrobrachium nipponense
AGGAAATAAAAATCAATCCTTTTACCAAGAGCCTCCACAAAACATGTCCCGCCAAAACAAAAACAACTCCGTCACAATATAAAAATCAAATAAAGAAAGACCATATTGTTTGAAAAGGAAAAAGCAGTTGGATCTCTCTCTCTCTCTCTCTTATCATTTTTTTATCTTATTTTTTCTTATTCCAAACTCATTCTACCTTATCTGTCCTCCTACAACTTACTTCATGATGTTCTCTTCACATTTAATAAATATTATCTTATTTTCATGTTCATTCAGAGAGAATAGGCCACACACGCACTTTAAGTACATAAACCCTAATATATCCTTTTATTCCCTTCCATGAAGACACGAATCCTGGTATGACAATGAGACTCTATCTTAAGGATTTCGTCCATTTCAGAATCACGTTTTGGACAGAATATGAAGAATCGGAAGTCAGGAGAGTTGGAAATGACACCATAAAGGAAATGACTTCCGTTCCCCTTGTAGATGAGATAATAATGAAGGGTAGATAGAGATGGTTTGGACATGTCCGTCTCCCAACCCCTGGGAGGAGAACGGAGCTTGGTAAAGTCACCTGGGGGGCCCAGGAGAGTTGGAAGAAGAAGACCCAGACTTACTTGGAGATGAGAGCTATAAGAAGGGAGGCTGGAAAAGAGTGGAGATTTGTGGAAGACAAAGCACCGGAGAGAGGTGAGTGGCGGAATGTGAAAGGAGGCTATCTTTGTCACGGAGAGTGAGAGACGATGATGAAAATGATGATGACAAAGGCCAAAGGCCAAGCACTGGAACCTATGAGGTCATTCAGCGCTGAAACGGAAATTAATAGCAAACAGGAGAAAAACCTTTGGCAGTTACTCTATGAATCAAATATTAGGAGTGGGTAGATAGCAAGATAGAAGAAAGCGAATATGAATGGAGGTACAATGAAGGGGATGATAGAGGATGGAGCTAAGGGCTCAAGGGAACAATGCAAAGAACCTTAAGTGATGCCTACAGTGCACTGCGTGAGGTGCACTGATGGCACTACCCACATAAAGGGATGATGATGAAATGGAGTTTAATGAGGAATATATATATTAAATAAAACCCCTTTTGATAATAAAAAAAAAAGTTATGTTGAAAATATTTCCCTTTCACCAAGAGTATGTCTTTAAAAGGTAAAGGAAAAGGAAGAAATATTACAAAGCATTGAAATGTAAAATTAAGATCCTTTTAACCGGTAAATGTGTCTTCAACTGGAAAGGAAGAAATATGATTCTCTCAACTGAATCATTTTTCTTTAGGCAAAATGGACGAAATAGAAGCCGCTCATCTTTCCCCATCAATTAAAACAATAATAAAGTAAACATGACCAAATTCCTTCATAACTCTTCATCTCTAACTTCCTCTTTCAAAGAAAAATTTAATAAAGCTCGAGAATTGGAATAGGACTTTCAAGAAGCTGTTGTGTGTATTGAAGAGCAGCCTTTTTATTTTTCATTTGATCTTTGATGAAGGAAGGTCGACTGTTCTTTTGATCATTTTATCTACTCCGCCAAAAGTGGAATTATTTATTCTTAAAGAGTCTTTGATTGTTCAGAGTTTATACTGAATTACAATATCAAATCTCTTTCGAACAAATTGCTTTAATAACATAAAATGTATTTTCTTATGTGCAGCTATTCCTTCCCCTTTCAGTTATCAGTTATCTCCATCTTGCAATATATTCCATTTAGTTATCTCCGATACTCTCTCTCAACATTAATGTTAATGGTACAACGGCATCAAGAATAAGAATTGTTATTCGTTGCCTACATCTTTCGACAGAAGGAACAAGGATTAAGGTTTGAATCGAATTCACTGTAGCAAGCTGACTTTTACAGAAGATATAATGTAATAAACAGATATTTGTAATTGGAAAATATTCAAGTGAGCATCCAAACAACCATCCATTATATCTCTTGAGAAGCTTCCAAAATTTTTAGAATTATACAAAACATTCACGAAAAGCAAGCTGAATTTTAAAGAAATCACGCCAAATAAATATCTATAAGTATTTGAGATATATTTTATTACGGAGCCAGCAAACCATCCAGTATAACTTTCGAGGAGTTTTATGAATATTAAAAAGTTGAAACAAACATTCACGAAAAAGCAAAAGAGGGAAATAACTTAATTATAAAGACCATTTTTTATCCAGTTCTGATGAAATTCATTTAATCGTTAGTGAAAATGTTAGCTAGAAAAGAGGTGAAACACATCACCAGTCCAGTTTTCTCCCACAAAATACAAATCTTCCACAGATAAAAAGGGAGAGTGTCTGTCTGCTGGCGTTGACTAAATAAAGACCTGTTTGTTGTGTTTGCCTTTTTGAGCTTTTCTCTTCTCTAAATTCTGTTTCAAAGGAACGTGTACAGGATGTGCACACACACACACACACACACACACACACACACACAAACACAAATACAAACACACACCAACAAATAAATATACGCTTATATATACGTTATTATATATATATATATATATATATATATATATATATATATATATATATATATATATATATATATACATATATATATACACACACACACAATATATATTATATATATATATACATATAGATATATATATATCTAATATATATATATATATATATATATATATATATACATATATATATATATATATACATATATATATATATATATATATATATATATATCTATATATATATATATATATAGTATATAGATATATATATGTATATATATATATATATATATATATATATATATATATAATATAATAAAGTATATAAATGAATACAGAGTGACTAAGGTCGTTTACATAAACAACCGCAGCTCTACACAAATCACGTACGGAGTTGAAGAACTTTAAAAATCTTCTTATTTCCAGAGTAAAGTGAATTTTCTCTAAAGCTCATAATTAGGAGCTGTAGATCACACATATGCTTTTTGGTTCTCTTGTGAATGAAGGACGAATTCTCTTTGTTAAACGAGAGTTGGTCTTTTCAACTTTAGTAAATTTGAAACATATTTTTGGATTATATTGCCAGAAAAAAAAAAAAATATTATACATTTTAGGACGCGTGATAATGCCATGAAAATGAAAACTGATGAAAATTTGAAATATGTTTCATATTGATGGAATTGTGATATGTCATGGAAAATAAACAACTAAATAAAATTTGAATTTTTTATGACTGATTCAAATCCCTAAAGAATTCCCTATGAAGTGGAAGACATCAAATGTCCTTCAAGAAACTGTATTCACACAAGTGAAAGTTAAGAGTGAAGACGAGCGATAAAAATGAAACAAAAATGGAATGACTAAATAATGAGACCAAAATTTTTTTTTTTGCACTCCAAAAATATTCACTTAATGGACATCAACAGGTTTCTAATGATCTGTATCAAAATAGATAATAGCCAAATCCATAAAGAGACAAGTTAAACTTAAAACAATATATCGTAATAATAATGATAATGATAATAAAAATGGTAATAGTAACAATAAAAATTACAATATTAATAACAAAAATATACTTACAATCAATAATAGTAAAGAAAACGACAACATAAGAAAAACCTCAAATAGCTGCGAGATGTTAAAGGACAAAATGCAGTGAAAAAAAATATTGAAAACAAACTACATAAAAACAAACTAACAATGAATAATTAAGTAAAATTAAAACAAAATTGACCTCACTGGAACACAAAAATGGTATTGCTTAACACTCACCGAAACCGATGCAGTGCTGAGTGTCTGAAAATAAAAAAAAGGAAAGCTTATTAATCTCATATAATCAATAAATCTTAATAATAACTAACATGATAATAAAGTTTGAGCGCTCTTATAATCGTCCGTCATTGAGTCTGCATTGCCACTTTTGTTTTTGCTCTCTCTCTCTCTCTCTCTCTCTGTCTGTCTGTCTGTCTGTCTTTCAACGCGACACAACCCCAGAACGTGATGAGATGAATAGAGTCATTTCTATATTCCTGAAGAAAGCAGCAGAGAGAGAGAGAGAGAGAGAGAATAGTATGGATCGGCTGACACGTTTGAGTGACCATGAACGTAAGCTCGTATGCTTGTGTGTTCAGCCTGTGTATATATATGCTTATGTGCATTATGTCCGTCTGACTTAAGTCTTTTATGAGTCCCTCCTGCGGTGTCAAACAGTGAAGACGTCTCCGAAGAAAGACAGGAAGAAGGAAGCAACTGAATAACGAAGAAAAAGAAGAAAAGTCTCTTTATGCTTCGGTTGAGCCTACTCTTAGACCCTCGGGAATGACACAATGTTGTCTTACGAGAAATTCAAGGAATTTGCATCAAACTTAAAAATATGCCATGTGGCTTTATGCTCGTTTCTCGTTGTCGCCAGAGAGAGAGAGAGAGAGAGAGAGAGAGAGAGAGAGAGAGAGAGAGAGAGATAGGAGTTGTTTTAAGGAATCCATAATGATCAGTACACTTCCTTTCAAAATGCATTTTCTCCTGACTAAACAAACCCTGCCCAGTCAACATCGCTTAGTCTACCGAACTCAATTCAAATGACCTGTCCTCATCGTTTGACTGATGGCAGAGAGAGAGAGAGAGAGAGAGAGCGACTGCCTCATTCTCTCAGGGGAAATAATTTTGTCTTTTCGATGATGATTTATTTATAAATAAGTACAGAGGCTGAGTTTTGTTTTCTTGTTTATGTAAGAGTTGTGTAGATAAGGCAGGACGGTGTCCGCTTACAAGGAATAAGAAACTGAAAAAGAAATAGAAATATAAGTAGATTTCTTTATGAAAGCAATTTACACACTCACTCACACACACACGCACACACACATATATGTGTGTGTGTGTGTTTATCAGAATCTGGAGCTTACCCGAGACGCCTCCAGGTATATATATATTGCAACTTGCACATGATGGAGCAACGCTCCGAGCAGCCCAGATTTTGAGGGACATATAAAAGCAGAGCCTTGGATATTCTTGCAAGGTCAAATTGCAGTTTCCATTCATACTTGGTATAACCTCATGTTTCGGGTCGCTAATGAGAAATGTTTTGTAAATATCATTGCACTGCAATATCTTGCAGTGTATAATAAGAATCAACCCTAAATTAAGGTCACTCCGAGTCTGATTATATTCATTTTACGCTTCACTTTGGAACTGGAATGGGAATGACTGTGGAACTGGAATGGGGATGACTGTGGAACTGGAATGGGAATAGCTGTGGAACTGGAATGGGAATGACTCTGGAACTGGAATGGGAATGGCTGTGGAACTGGAATGGGAACGACTCTGGAACTGGAATGGGAATGACTCTGTGGAACTGGAATGGGAATGACTATTTAAAGCTCCCTGATGATTTTGCTGTGTTTTTACGTCTCAGGCGGATAAATGTATCTGAGGCATCAGGAGACGACGTTGGAATTTCCCCCAATACATCAACATACATTCAATACATGACAGACTGATTTTCCAGATTCTGTGATATACATTATTGTATTAGTTTTTTTTTTTTTTTTTTTTTTTTTGCAGACATTACAACTCAACCTTAACCTTCCTCAGTGATAGATAAACAAATAATATTAGAAATGAATTTCATATATATATATATATATATATATATATATATATATATTATATATATATATATATATATATATATATATATATATATATATATGTATATATATATATATATATATATATATATATAATATATATCAAACATTAACCCTATTAAGTGGCACAGCAATATATTAAATAACTATATAAATGAATTAGAAATATGCAAGAAAATGTTATAAATTCCTTAACCAGAATTGGCCAGAGTTTATATTTAAAAATATAAAAGCGGTTTCCTGAAATGTTAATAAAAATATAAAAAGTAAGTTCTTTTAAAAAATACACACGGAAGAGAAGTTATAATGATCAAAGTTTTCTAACTATGAATTGTTAATTTTTCCTCGAATTTCATCCTTCGCTGAATAGCGATAATTATGTTATTGAAGTATAATTATTCTGTGTGAATTTGGACACTTTTAGATAATTATCGTTGAAATTATTCATTTCGCATTCAGTGTCTGGCATCTCGACGCTTTCTCTCAATGATCCGGTCTAGGAACAAGAGCCCGTGCTGACATATAAATAGCTCACAGGGAAACAAAAACACGTTCTTCTGTGTTTTTCCCGAATGATATTCAGTTGGAGTTGAACTAAGCTCCTACAAAAGAAAACCCCGATAACTTGTGGTCTACTTAATCACCTCCTAATGCGAATTTGACTTTGGTGTTTTATTACTGGTGGGCTTCAACGTTTGAAGAGAAAGTAAATTGATTGTTTATTTGAATATATATTTTAGTATCACAGTCTGGAAGGCTGACTTGTAATAGGACTGGAATGGAATGTAGAATTAAAGCCAAAGGCCAAGCGCTGGGACCTATGAGGTCATTCAGCGTTGAAACGGAGATTGGGAGTAGATAGGTTTGAGAGGCTTAACAGGAGGAAAACCTCAAAGCAGTTGCACCATAGGAAAAATGTATGGAGAGGGTGGACAGCAAAATGGAGGAAAGAGAATATGAATGGAGGTAAAGTAAAAAGAATGGAAGGGGTTACAGCTAAGGACCGAAGTGACGCTGCGAATAGCCTTAAGTAATACCTACAGTGCATCGCGTGAGGTGCACTAACGGCACTAGCCCCCCTACGGTAGACTCGTAATGGGTTTCAAGACGATTAGACCAAACAACAGGAATGTGTTCGCCTTCATGTTGTCATTCATCACTGTACAGCAAACTATCATTCTTCTGGTAAGAGCCATCTTCGTCGGGCTTCAAGATTTCCGAGAAAGATCTGTTGCAGATGGATGTTCATTACATTACAAATTTGAACACGAGAATCATCTGTCTTTTTTAGACGTCCCTGTTCTCAGACAAGATATTTTTAACAGCCGAGTTTTAGGCAAAGAACTTTTACGGTCGAATTTTTATAGTTTTTGTTCGTTTAACTTGAGGACTAATTCTAATTTCTATCTCCTCCTCTACAGGGCTTTAATGGCAGCGGCTAACTGGTTGCTGTTCCGAGATGAGGTCCTCTTCTTAAGTAAATCTTTGAGGATAACTGCTTCCCTTTACTTCCAGGTTTTAAAGAGCTTCCCTTCCTTTTAGGTCAACATTTTTCTAATGAAACAACTATGTATACAGATCCTCAACAATATTTTTATGTTAAATTTCCGTATTTGCTAAATGATTCATTTAGAAATAAAAGTTTTTTCAAGTTATACAAAGCAATTCTGGAGCCATGAAGGTCCATTTCATTCCCATCAGACCACTCACTAGAGGGTCATTATTTAATTACAAAGACCACCGTCTGGGCTCTCGTATGTCCTCCGGTTTTGCTTCCAAGTATAGTAGACAACTTGTCTTCATGTCATCTGAAACCTATACTGGATCCAGCAACAGGCTATTGAATTTGAAGGTAAGCACAGATTCCCATCGCGGAGGAAGTTGTCGCACAGGCAGTACAATCTCAGACACAGAGGTGGAATTTCCAATACAAGAAACCACTCCAAAGTATACTACAAAACCTCTGTTGGAAAGAGACATTTCTAGTTTTGGTACGAACCTCAAACAACCGTCAACTGGCAAATCTGGAACCGGTGATGAGGAAACGACTCGTCCCCTCGTTCCCTAATCAAAGCTCTTGCTGGTCAGTTACTGTTTCCTTTCTTACTTTTCAGTCTAGGGTTGTTTTTATCTGCCCTTCATTTCCTTTTGAATAAGTTGGTTCAGCTTTTACTTACTTTTCTGTTTTTTTCAAATTTTTTTCATTTTAGCAATTTAATGAATTTAACTAATTTTACTATTTTGCATTTACGTATATGATCGTTTTTTTTATTTAAGTGCAGTTTATGTTATTCTATTTCGTACGCCCCTCGAAATTTGTATGAAGACCACCTACGAAGAGTCGGGAGAGTAGTCATGGCTCTTAGCAAAACGTCTTTGTGTCCTCCTGCTCCTCACACACACACACACACACACACACAGAGAGAGAGAGAGAGAGAGAGAGAGAGAGAGATGAGGAGGAGAGAGAGAGAGAGAGACCTCCAGCCCTTGGATACACGAAGTCCCATCGGTACGACCCAGAGCTTCAGAATCTGTTGAGAAGTTCCGATGAGTCATAACATCTCCCGAAGTAAATGAAGCGTTCAATACGGCCCTTTCATTCCCTCCGAAGTCTCCTCTTAAGGAGAAGAACATTTCTCAGGCGGGAAGGAGAAGGAGGATTCCCTCCCTCAGGGTCTCGGTGTCTTTGGGGTGAGAAGGATGAACTAACATCCCCGTAGGACCTCGTAGGTCCTAGTGCTTGGCCTTTGGCCTAAATTCTCTATTCCATTCCAATTAAATTCTATGAACTAACAAATTGAATAGAATGGAATGGAATATCGAACTTAGGCTAAAGGCCAAGCGCTGGGCCCTTTGCCGAGGTCATTCAGCGTTGAAGAGGAAATTGGCAGCAAGAAGAACCGCGAATCCACTGTTGGGGGAAGGTGGAAGGTTTTCAATAAAAAATTGCTCCTGTAGGATGTTTGAGGGTCTGGTAGTAGGATACTTTTCTCACTAAAACTCGAGGATTTCCATACTTATCCAGAGATGAAATAAGTGAGTTTTCATTTTGGTAACTTCTGTAACTTTTATTTTGCTATCTAAAACGTCATTTGTATCCATACTCTGTATACTTGCTGTGCTTCATGCTGAATCAACAGAGAGAACCGGTGATTTGATCAACATAATTTTTAAACAACTAAATGTTCTAAACATTCTTCTATGTTAACAGGTTATGTTTCTCTTCTATAACAGATGTCTTCCACTTTTGCTTTAAATGGCAAAGTTGCCCTACTTTATCTTCTAAGCAGTGCAGCGAGTAACCTTTCCAATATAGTTAGAACGAATGATATTTCAGGGGAGATGTTCTACGGCATGAATTATTCCTGTAGCATCTCTTCCTCCCTCACGGGAATCGACCTTTTGGAGTTACCTACGTCAGCCATATCGATCTCTCTTCAGTTTTTCTTTCTTATATGTCTTCCTGTCTGTTGAATTTGTTCATGAAGTATTTGTTTCTCATTTACTCTTTTTCACGATGCCGCGATTACCACTTCAACTAATTATGATGGTAATGGTAACGAGACACATGTTTCTCGTCGCCTGAATGAAGTTTTGATGTATTACACAAAGACAAAAAAAAAAAAAAATCCTTAACAGATCTTCGTTAAACAGATTTTTATCAAAGCATCTTGAACTCACATCACCCGCATATCTCAGGAGAGGCATCAGTCAGTTATCCTTTCTCGATTTGTTACATAGAGTCAAGTATTACTGATTGAGGTCATTCTTTTTAACTAAAGATTTATTTTGCGCTCATAACACATAGGAATGCAAAGCTATTTATAAAAGATCCAATAACAATGCCTCTTCTGGCTGGAATACAATAAGGACATGTGTTTGTTGGGCATTTTCGGCCTATATATATGTGTGTGTGTCCGCGTGTGTGTATGTATGTATATAATATATATATATATATATATATATATATATATATATATATATATATATATATATATATATGTTTGTGTGTGTATATTTATATATATATATATATATATATATATATATATATATATATATATATATATATACTATATATATATGTATGTATATATACATGGTTCCAGACCTTGTCTTGTCAACAAGAGGGCGGAGTTCAATCCCAAAAGCGTATTTGTCAGCCCCAGAAGTAGTCTTTAAGTAAACTTACACCATAGTATGAAATGTGATGCATCGTAAACTGATTTGTAGTCATGAGTGTCTGTTCACCGGCCAGACAATCAACGCCGATTTAATTTAGCGAAAATCAAAAGGAATCCGTCACAACAATGAGAGGAGGAGGAAACAAGGTGAAATCAGCCACATCTCTTTTTAAGGGATCCTCTCTTATAGAGGGATAACACATCCTTCTCTCGCCCCCACCCCCTCCCCTCACCCCGGGCACAAACGACCTACGACCCCATACACCTTAATTGCCTGTCATTGCAAGACGCCTTCTACGAACTATTTTGTATAATGAAATGTTAGGAAATAATTATTGTTGGTGGAGGAATTGTTAAAGTATTTCACAAAGAATTTTTGTAATATTAAAAGCAATGTATTTTATTGATGAAAAATTTTATGTAGTTCTGGATTTGTTGTAATGTTTTGTAAAAAATTTATTGAATAAAATTTATATATATATATATATATATATATATATATATATATATATATATACTATATATATATATATACACACACACATATATATATATATATATATATATATATATATATATATATATATATATATATATATATATTTAAGTCTAAAATGTATACATGGTGACACATACCAACACCATAACCACATGTTACTCCATACATCGCATACCACATTTATGTTGAAAATGAGACTATTTAAACGAAGCAAAAGAAAACCTGTTCTTTAAGAAAAGAAAAGAAACGGAAATGACTCCATGGAAATCAAAGCAACTTTAAGCCTTCGTATACGAAAGCGTCAAATAAAACATTTCCATAATAAATCACTGGGGGTTGGGGGAGGAGGAGACAGGAGATGACGTATTTGTATTGGTATTAATAACCATTTTTCTCTGCTTTTCATTTTAATACTAATAAAAACAAACTCATTGACGTTCAGACTTTGTGTATAGATGACTTAAATATGTGTGCACAAATCAACGTTGGTTGTATTTTAGCAATGTCAATATATCCCTAAAACCTAAATAAGCATTCTTAACATGGAGTATTGAATTTTAATAAAAAAAAAATTAACATTGACCATTAGACCTTGTGTATAAATAACTTGGATATATATGCACAAGTAAACAGTAGTTAGATTTTCAGTTAATGTCAATATAACCTTGCAAATTACGTAAGCATTTTTAACATTTTCATTAAACTCAACAAAAATAAAAAATAAAGGACCATCAACCTTGCGTGTAAATAATCTGGAATTACATTATCAAGTAATTATTATTTTCATTTTTTAGTTAAATGTCCCTACAACCTCAATAACTATTTTTAGCATGAACTATCAGATTTTATTCATAAACGACTTATTTATATATATATATATATATATATATATATATATATATATATATATATATATATATATATATATATATATATGTATGTGTGTGTGTTTGTGTGTGTATGCAAATGAACGATGAACTCTTAGTAAAATGTTCATATTTTCGAAATACTATCAAATGGTCTTAATTCACTTATAAGTCACTTAGAAAAAGTTTTGCTTTTAGTGAAAATCAAACTAATGGATTTGTATTCATGAAAAAAATGTTATAAGTTAACCTTTTGGCTATGTGGTACTTATTAAAAAAAACATTAGTTCAGGGTTTGGGAAAACGTCGGTTAAAAATAAAAAATGGTTCGCTGTTGGCAAATCCATAGAAAGTTTTTGAAAATCAAGTTATTATTATTATTATTATTATTATTTTTTTTTTTTGCTCTATCACAGTCCTCCAATTCGACTGGGTGGTATTTATAGTGTGGGGTTCCGGGTTGCATCCTGCCTCCTTAGGAGTCCATCACTTTTCTTACTATGTGTGCCGTTTCGAGCGGATCCACACTCTTCTGCATGAGTCCTGGAGCTACTTCAACCTCTAGTTTTTCTAGATTCCTTTTCAGGATCTTGGGATCGTGCCTAGTGCTCCTATGATTATGGGTACGATTTCCACTGGCATATCCCATATCCTTCTTATTTCTATTTTCAGATCTTGATACTTATCCATTTTTTCCCTCTCTTTCTCTTCAACTCTGGTGTCCCATGGTATTGCGACATCAATGAGTGATACTTTCTTCTTGACTTTGTCAATCAACGTCACGTCTGGTCTGTTTGCACGTATCACCCTATCCGTTCTGATACCATCGTCCCAGAGGATCTTTGCTTGATCGTTTTTTTCTATCACTCCTTCAGGTTGGTGTTCGTACCACTTATTACTGCAAGGTAGCTGATGTTTCTTGCACAAGCTCCAGTGGAGGGCTTTTGCCACTGAATCATGCCTCTTTTTGTACTGATTCTGTGCAAGTGCCGGGCATCGCTGCTTGCATGTGGTTTATGGTTTCATTTTTCGTATTGCACTTCCTTCATATGAGAGATGTTATTTCCGTCTATCGTTCTTTGAACATATCTGGTTCTTAGGGCCTGATCTTGTGTCACTGTTATCATTCCTTCAGTTTCCTTCTTTAGCTCTCCCCTCTGTAGCCATTGCCAATTGTCATCGCTGCTAGTTCTTTAGTCTGTCTCATGTATTGTCCGTGCATTGGTTTGCTGTGCCAGTCCTCTGTTCTGTCTGTCTTTCTCCTGTCTCTGTATATTTCTGGGTCTTCGTCTACTTTTATTAGTCCTTCTTCTCATGCACTCTTTAGCCACTCGTCTTCACTGGTTTTCAGATATTGCCTCAGTGCTCTGTTTTCGATGTTGACGCAGTCCTCTATACTTAGTAGTCCTCTCCCTCCTTCCTTTCGTGTTATGTATAGTCTGTCCGTATTTGCTCTTGGGTGTAGTGCTTTGTGTATTGTCATATGTTTCCTGGTTTTCTGATCTATGCTGCGGAGTTCTGCCTTCGCCCATTCCACTATTCCTGCGCTGTATCTGATTACTGGCACTGCCCATGTGTTTATGGCTTTTATCATATTTCCGGCGTTGAGTTTTGACTTGAGTATCTCCTTGAGTCTCTGCATATATTCTTTCCTGATCGTGTCCTTCATCTCTTGGTGTTTTATATCTTCTCCTTCCATTATTCGCAGGTTTTTGTATCCTGTCTCATCTATGTGTTTGATGTTGCTCCCATCTGGTAGCTTTATCCCTTCAGTTCTCGTTACTTTGCCTTTTTGTATGTTGACTAAGGCGCATTTTTCTATTCCAAACTCCATCCTGAGGTCCCCCAGATACAATCCTTACAGTCTGGATTAGGGTATCTATTTCCTTGATGCTCTTACCATACAGCTGATGTCGTCCATGAACATCAGATGGTTGATTCTGTTGCCTCTTTTCTTGAGTTGGTACCCGGCATCCATCTTCTGTAGTACTTTTGTCATGGGAATCATGGCTACTACGAAGAGTAGTGGGGACAGTGAGTCGCCCTGGAAGATCCCTCTCCTGATATTAACCTCTGCTAGTCTTATTCCAGAGCTTGTAAGTATTGTATTCCAGTTGCGCATTGTATTTTTGAGGAAGCTGATGGTATTTTCCTCTGCCCCATATATTTTCAGGCATTCTATTAGCCATGTGTGTGGTATCATGTCGAAGGCTTTCTTATAGTCTATCCATGCCATGCTTAGGTTGGTTTTCCTTCTCCTACTGTTTATTTCATTACCATTTTGTCTATGAGGAGCTGGTCTTTTGTGCCCCTACACTTCCTTCTGCAGCCTTTCTGTTGGTGGGGGATGGTGTTTGTCTCCTCTAGGTAGTTGTATAGCCTTTCACTGATGATACCTGTTAGTAACTTCCACATTATTGGTAGGCAGGTGATAGTCCTGTAGTTACTGGCTATATTTCCCTTACTGTTGTCTTTTTGTACTAAGGATGTTCTTCCTGTGGTCATCCATTATTATTATTATTATTATTATTATTATTATTATTATTATTATTATTATATGGAACAAGCCCACCACAGAGGCCACTGACTTGAAATTTAAGCTTCCAAAGAATATTATGGCGTTCATTTGGGGTAAGAGAAGTAAGAGGAGGTAAAAGGAAATACAGAGAGAAGAGATTTCACTCATTGCAAAAAAAAAATAAATATGAAAATT
The DNA here is from genome assembly GCF_015104395.2 of Macrobrachium nipponense. Lineage (NCBI taxonomy): Eukaryota > Metazoa > Arthropoda > Malacostraca > Decapoda > Palaemonidae > Macrobrachium > Macrobrachium nipponense. Next base: position 65,963,559 of record NC_061095.1, read on the forward strand.
ATATGTAAATAAAACGTCATTACTTTATAGGAATTAGACAAAGTATATATATACACACAGCGTGCAAATTTGTGTATGGAGTATAAACGAAGGCTTATATTGATGATAAATCAAGAAAATAGGCCGACCATATACGCATTTTTACTATTAATCGCCAATCATAAAAACCTTCGTATTTTAATCTGACCAGGAATGACAGCATCATACATCAACGAGACTTCGGGAATGAACAGTTGATGTTAAGTGATGACGTTACACGATTGGCATCCGATCGTTTGTTTCATCGTGTGACCAACAATCTCTTTGGTCAATTACTCCAGTGAAACAGATGGGAACAATCGGACGGAACGGGTACAGGCACGAAAATATATTAATAAAACAATACACGATTTATCAGAAAACGTAGATGTTAGAGCGAAAGAGATGTTTCCACCGACCAGAAATATGAGACTGGAAGAAAACTAGACGCATGTGAACAGGATAGAGATTTATATTGATGAACGTTATTCAGTTATATTCCAGCAATAAATATCGTCCGCGGAGGTATTAAGGTTAATGGCTTTGGGAAAATATGAGAACAGAGACAGGCGAAAATGGGTTTTAGAGTCTGCTGGGCTTAAGAAATAGGGTGAGTAGGAAGCAGCAACATCCCGAAGGACTTTCTGAGAAGCCTGGAGGTTGTCATACACGCCTGAGGAGTGAGTTAATGAATGAAAGAAATCATAATTCCCACGCCAGTGAATGGATGCAAACTTCTCCGTCGACGGACATTAACGAATCTTTGCGGACGACGGACGGGGATTTGTTATCTTAATCCATTGAGACGCATTCCCTGGGTTATGAATTCATTCGTAGGAAGAAGAAGAAGAAGAAGAAGAAGAAAAGAAGAAGAAACTCACACGCCTTCCAAAACATACTGGGAACTGTGATAGCGTGACGGTTACAATGTAACTTTTTGATATATGCTTGCAGTCGACTATTTGTTGTTCTAGGTATGCTCTCTCTCTCTTGCTATAGCTCTTTGTTTTTCTGGCACTCTCTCTCTCTCTCTTCCTCTTTGTCCATCTCTTCCTCCCCACTTCGTCCGTATGTCTGTCTGTCTGTCTGTCTCTCTATCTACTTTCTATTTGGGAGAAAGCTTTCGGAAGAAAGTTAGTGGCCATTGCTAGTCCCAATCCTCGGGAAAAAGTGACTAAACTTTCTAGAAAGAAAGTTTTCGGTTACTAAGAAGTCCGTTTTCTCCTTCGGTTCAAAGACGTCGATAAACAACATAATATGAGAAACCCGATACAGGAAGACCTTTCACAGGATTCGTCTGTCGGAAAATGGAAATAAGTTCTGCTGTTTTTGATACCTTTTTCAGAATTTCTATCTTATTTTCACGAGTGATATACAATTCGTATCAAGACTCATTGGTAAGTTACACAAACATGCTGCATAGACGATAAAATTATCATTATTATTATTACTGTCGATTTAATTCGATTATACCAGGAAATTTTGCCTTGTCTTCAATCTGAAGGAACCTCGATACATTGACAGTTTATCAAGTCCTTTGCCTGATATGAGCCAGACAGTCAGTCTCCCTTGAGAACGAAGACCAATTAAAGAGAAGACTCAAACCCAGGGTCCTAAGGGAAGTTCTCCTGAAGGGGAGATTCCGCAAATAAGGAACGATCATCAGGAGAGGTTATGACTCATCAGAACTTCTTCTGCAGGGCCTCTTCTGGGGAACGAATAGCTTCTCTCTCTCTCTCTCTCTCTCTCTCTCTCTCTCTGTGTGTGACATATACCTTATCTCACTCACATTCACTGACAAAATTGATCGTCCTACTTCCGGCGGTAATTAAATGGGAAATATAATACGCACAAACACCACACATACATATGTGTGTGTGTATGTGCGTGTAAACAAACAATCATGCCCTAGACAGATGTGATCCATGAAATCCTTCTGAAAGCATCAAAAGAGCAATTGACTAAACCAAAGTTATTTATTGAAGGGAAAATTCAAACAATTGAAATATTTCAACTCTGGAATTCCAGAGCAGATCAATCAATGTCCAGCCATTAGGTGATTCCAGTTCATTACTGAAACAATAAAAAAAAGAGAAATTACATCACTTTATGTACAAATGGTGCCATCAACGGTGATTACTCGGGAAAATAACGATGTAAATTACAATGGAAATTAATTACAGCTTTTATGGAGGTTGAACACAAATCCAGCCGAAGAATTCCGCGGAAATTGATCAACGAAAAATCAATTTCAAAACTCCTTTTACTTTGAGACTTTATTTATGTGAGGATTTGATCCATGAAACTAGGCTGAGGGCCACTTCCGGCGTAAGGAGATGAAGATGTGATTATACTGAAGTGTTTAAAGTATTTGTTAAAGGTTAGGAGTAAAGAAATGTTAGGAAACACATAAATAACAATTATTCAGCAAACAAATACATGCGTCACAAACGAAAACAAAATGCACAAACACGTACCAAGTTCATCTTGCATTATGCACATACGTACTTTATATACATACATAAATACATGCATACGCACATATATGTGTATGAGAGAGAGAGACTCCTGTTCTCCCGTAGCGGCCTCCAGCAATAATTGCTCTCCTGTTCTCCCGTAGCGGCCTCCAGCAATAATTGCTCTCCTGTTTTCCCCCTCGAGAGGATATGGAATGCGATATTACCACTCACACAGACAGAAGCTGTAAGTTGCCCGAGAGATGTTCTGCATAGAAGGGAAAATATTTCCTTTAGATGGAGTCGACTCTTTGTGTTTTCAATATAAGAGGTTCTCCTTCGTGTAGAGGAAAATGATTGATCTCCTATATTTAACAGTTGGTCGTACTTTATCATGATTTAAAAAGTAAACACAGAGAGAGAGAGAGAGAGAGAGAGAGAGAGAGAGAGAGAGAGAGAGAGATGAGAAGAAGAGGCACTCTTATCACCCATTCCAAAACCCACTATTCATAAAAAAAAAAAAAAAAAACAAAAAAAAAAAAAAAAAAAAAAAAAAAACTCAGTGCCAGACTATGAACCTCTGTCGTTCCATCATCCCCCCACCTTTACGCTTTTATTCCTTCCTTCCTTCCTTCCTTCTACGCCCTCAAGGGGCGCAAGAACGGCCATATTATGCTCGATCAGCGGCTTTTATAGAGCAGAAATCGGAGCTCAGCATCTGTTGTACCCAGGAACGATCTTGCGGGTCTTATGGGGGAAACGTGATCGGTTATTCCCTGAAGGTGGAAGGAGGCGGTTCTCAACTCCCAGGTGAACGGTGGAAAAATGGCTGGTCTCTATGAGGGGAGACTGCAAAGGGTCTTATTTATTGAGAGTTATCCTCTGCATTATGGGCACCAAGCGGCCGCCCACCTCAGCCCCCCTCCCAAAATGGGCATTCGGGAAAAGTTATCTCAAAACTTTGAGAAAGAGAGAGATAACTATGTTCTCTTGGCCACCCCTGAATAAAGGTATCTTAAACGTTTCATTACGATGAGCGAGAGAAAGAGATATACAGGAACAGAGAGAGAGAGAGAGAGAGAGAGAGAGAGTATTCCTACCACATACATTTCCTTGGTTTACAACTTTTGGGAACACAATATCTAGATTATGTCAGGGAAAGGAGAGAGAGAGAGAGAGAGAGAGATCGTCAGTCGAAGACCAATGAAATACCCTCTGTCAATTCAATCATGATTTATTTCCCCTCATTTGTCCTCTTCTTCTTCTTCTTCTTCTTCTTCTTCTTCTTCTTCTTCCGGAAGCTTTAGACATCTTCTGGGAAAGACATTCATAGACGGCTCATGCTGGGTCCCGGTACACTCCCGGGCTGGGGTCTGGAGTCGGCTGGGGTGTAAGGTGGAGTGGTGTGTATGGTGCGGGGTGGGGTGTGTTGGGGGATGGCAGGATTGGATATAAGCTGGAAATTCAACCCCTTTTAAATCTGATAAATAATAATGAATTTCGGATTGTGTCTTTGGTCTCTTGAGTTCAGAATTAACGAGGTTTCAGTTTCACTCCCCGGAAAGAATGGAATGGCTGCCGGTATATAATAAAATGACTATTGAATTCGATTCAAGTGCTTCCTAACCTCATATTTCATACTAGTATAAAAGATTGATGCAGGGTGATCGCAAGTATGATAACAGTCATTATTCTATTTAAATTGATCTTCGAAAGTAAGTTATTGAAAGCTTAAATATTTGCAGTTTCATCTCCAACATGATTCGTGCGATGGAAATATCTTTTTTATTCAGCAATGACGAGAAACAATACTTGGATACATCCCTGGATACATCCCTGTCATTGTTTAAATATCAAATAATTCTCTCTCTCTCTCTCTCTCTCTCTCTCTCTCTCTCTCTCAATCCATTTAAAACTCTAAACTGCCCCTGCTTATTCCTGAACGCGCCTTGCCTCTATTTGCATTCCCATTCCGAACAGAATCCACCTTTGTAAAACTCTATGTTGGAATACCCGCTATACCATCCAGCGTCACTTTCAGCACATCTGGACTGGAAATCGTTGGCTAACGTTATTCGTGCAGTTCCACCAACTAACATTGTTACTCTTTTATTGTTACGCTTTTTACTGGAATTGCTCCCTCGTGCTTCTTTGAGCTCTCTCTCCCAGGCCCTTCGTTCCTCCCCCTGGGAATATGGAATATTCCTTTTCTTCTTCTTCTTCTTACAAATCCAGAGTATTATATTCTTGATGCTGTATTCTGTAGTACTTTAATGCCGCCTACCTGTCCATCCAGCATGCAGCGTCTGCTGTTAGAAAATGCTGTTCAACGTTTGTGAAAAGATGCTATTCGAAAATGCTGTGTTGTAATACGGGCTCGAAAATTCTGAAAAACAATGCTGTTAAATATATTGTTCAAAAAGGCCGTTGAATTGCTGCTCTAAGGCTGTCCAAAAATGTTAAAAATGCTGTTCTAAGATGCTGTTAAAAGATGACGTTCGAAAATCCTGTCTGAAATCTGTTCAAAAATGTTAAAGCTGCTGTTCGAAAATACTGTTTAAAGATGATGTGTGATAATGCAGTTTTGAAAGATGCTGTTAAAACGCTATTTGAAAGTGCTGCTAGATGCTGTTAAAACGCTGCTTGACAGCACTGTTAAAAGATGCTGTTAAAACGCTGTTTGACAGCACTGTTAAAAGATGCTGTTAAAACACTGTTAGAAAGCTATGCTAAAAGATGCTGTAAAAAAGCTGTTGGAAAGTGCTGTTAAAGATGGGTGAATGGGCTAGGACAACTGGCCACGGCCGACTGGCCGTGGTCCAGCTGGCCGTGGCTGACTGGCCGCAGCTCAACTGGCCGCTGGGGACGACTGACCGCAGCCGACTGGCCGCAGCGGTAAGAGAGAGAGAGAGAGAGAGATTTTTTTTTATCTTTTGAAGGAAACTAGTGTTTATTTATTTATCTATTTTTTTTAAATACCCTTTTGATTTTTGTGATTGTTGTTATTGGTTATAAACTCTTTCGAATAAAACTGGTTTTTATTGTTATTAATGGTTGTAAACTATTTCCATTTTTTAAATGAGAGCTTGATACTTTACCAATTGGACCGTTTCCTGTTTTAAATACATTGTTGAACTTTGTAATTATTGTTAATGGTTATAAACTATTTATTTCATGTAGGCATATCATTTTTGAAAAGAGGTTTTCTCTAAGAAAAGAATAATACTTAAAATGTAAATTTTATTACACAGCTGAATTACATGGAAGTTACATAAAATCTGAATTACTGGAATAAAAAATTTAAGAAAATAAAAAGATAATAAAGATAAAAAAAAGTTAAATTCCACTAAAAGCTGAATTATTGAATAAAAATCAAGAAAATAAAAGATAATTAAAGATAAAAAAAAGTTAAATTAATTCATTAAAAAGTTGAATTATTGGAATATAAAAACTGCTTAAAATAGCAGCTACATAACTATATATCTTAAGAGAAGTTATGAGCAATTCCTCTCAGATACTCTTCGTCTTTTAGATTTACTGTATCTAAATATTTTCTGTGAGAGAGAGAGAGAGACAGAGACAGACAGATAGACAGAAATAATTTTTTTTCTCTCATCTCTTCGTCTATGGCCAGTTGGGCTGCGGCTAGTCGGCCCCTGCGGCCAGTTGGGCTGCGGCCAGTCGGCCATGGCCAGTCGGTCGCGACCAGTTGTCCCATTCCCGTTAAAGATGCCGTTAAAACGCTGATTGAAAGCGCTGTTAAAGATGCTGTTGAAAACGCTGTTAGAAAGTGCTGTTAAAATATGCTGTTAAAACCCTGTTTGAAAGTGCTGTCTAAAGATACTGCTAAAACACTGTTTGAAAGAGCTGTTAGATGCTGTTTGAAAAAGATGTTAATAGATGCTGTTAAAAACGCTATTTGAAAGTGCTGCTAGATGCTGTTAAAACACTGTTTGACAGCCCTGTTAAAAGATGTTATTAAAACGCTGTTTGAAAGTGCTGTTAAAATATTATGTTCAAAACGGTGTTTGAAAATGTTGTCAGATGCTGTTAAAACGCCGTTTGAAAGCACTTTTTAAAATGCTGTTTGAAGGTGCTGTTAAAAGCTGCTGTTAAAACGCTGTTTGAAAGTCATGTTAGATGCTGTTAAAACGCTGTTTCAAAATGTTGTTAGATGCTGTTAAAACGCGGTTTGAAGGTGCTGTTGAAAGATGCTGTTAAAAACGCTGTTTGAAAGTGCTGTTAAATGCTATTAAAAACAGTTTGAAAGTGCTGTTAAAGAGGCCGTTAAAACGCTGATTGAAAGCGCTGTTAAAAGATGCTGTTGAAAACGCTGTTAGAAAGTGCTGTTAAAATATGCTGTTAAAACACTGTTTGAAAGTGCTGTTTAAAGATACTGCTAAAACACTGTTTGAAAGAGCTGTTAGATGCTGTTTGAAAATGATGTTAATAGATGCTGTTAAAAACGCTATTTGAAAGTGCTGCTAGATGCTGTTAAAACACTGTTTGACAGCCCTGTTAAAAAAAGATGTTATTAAAACGCTGTTTGAAAGTGCTGTTAAAATATGCTGTTCAAAACGGTGTTTGAAAATGTTGTTAGATGCTGTTAAAACGCCGTTTGAAAGCACTTTTTAAAATGCTGTTTGAAGTGCTGTTAAAAGCTGCTGTTAAAACGCTGTTTCAAAATGTTGTTAGATGCTGTTAAAACGCGGTTTGAAGGTGATGTTAAAAGATGCTGTTAAAAACGCTGTTTGAAAGTGCTGTTAAATGCTATTAAAAACAGTTTGAAAGTGCTGTTAAAATATGCTGTTAACAACGCTGTTTGAAGGTTCTGTTAGAAACTGTTAAAACGCCTTGAAAGTGCTGATAAAGGATGCTGTGGGGGAGGGAGAGAGATGTGTGGACCTGCGGAAGTGCGGGGTGGCGGTAGGGTGGGGATGGGGGTGGGAGGAGGATATGAGATCAACATTCAACCCTTTTGGAAAGTATTGCTGACTGCATTTATTTATACTAATAATTAAATTACTTTATAATTCGATGAAACTGCATCCTAATATATATATCTCTCTCTCTCTATCTCTCATGGTAATGTACTATTACCAGTGATCAGAGACACAAACGATAGAATCTAAAATATATGGTTGTAAAGTATGTATATAACAATTATATAGAATATATATATATATATATATATATATATATATATATATACTATATATATATACATAATATATATATACATATATATATATATATATATATATATATATAGATATATATCTATATATTATATTATATAACATACATACACACACACACACACACACACACACATATATATATATATATATATATATATATATATATATATATATATATATATAGGTATGATTTTTGTAGCGTAAATATTGTTGGTATGAGCCTTTCAACTTCGCACAACACTTAACACTTAGAATGTATGGATGTATACAATCATCGAGAAACGAAGAAACAACGCAGTAGCTGCAACAACAACAACAGAGCAACAACATCTCAGAATTGCAAGGTCGCTTTGAATGGCTCTCGGGAACTCCAGCATCCAATATTAGCATCCAATATTAACCTACCGTTGAAACGCCCACCATGGCATCTGCATATAACTGGGGCATCGACACAGATGCCGACAGAGAGAGAGAGAGAGAGAGAGAGAGAGAGAGAGAGAGAGAGAGAGAGAATCCCATTCGGAGGAGGATTCGATCCTCGGAATCATTTGCGTCGAATTCTTGTTTACATTTTATCTTCTCTTTGTTGCCCTGTTGTAGTACAGGGGCTGTTTGCCTGCTGAGTTAGTGGTCTTTTATATTTACCCCCAAGGGAATTGTGTTATTGATAATGATACACGCATTAGTAAAAATAACAACAATAATAATATGCAGTCGATACTATTTCGAATAACCGAGATGAGGATGCTTAGGTGGATGAGCAGAGTAACCAAAAAGGACAGGGTTAGAAATGAATATATTAGGGGTACAGTAAAGATCACTGAAGCATCAAAGAAAGATGGTATGGCCACCTGATGAGAAGAGAAGAGCAACACATGGCAAGAGAAGTGATGGACGTGGAGGTGGATGGAACACGAAGGAGAGGAAGACCTAAGACCAGGTGGAGGAGAGATTGCGTTAAAATGATATGAGGGAGAAGGGAGTGCGGGAGGAAATGACACAGGACAGAGGTAGATGGAAGAGACTCATTAAAAACGGCGACCCTGAATAGGGATAAAGCTGGGAAGAAGTAGAAGAAGAAAGAAGAAGACTATTTCGAATACCGTCTACTTATATATGCATGAACGAAGGTATGAACATAAAATACCAGAAATATTTCCAGAGAACTTTTATCACAAAACGAATTGAATTACTAAAGACCGAACCGACAATGCTTAAGCGCTGTAGCTATATTCCAAACAGATTCCCACCAGAGGCAATTCACTGGAACAATAGCCGCTGGGAATTCATTCCGAATGTTAAATGGTTGAATGTTATCACGGCCAGAGGATTCCAGTAGGAATAAGTGACTCAGGAATTAATTCCAGCGATTCCTGATTGAGTCATTGATTTATGAAAATCTGACTACAAAGCCAAGCACTGGGTCAGTTCCAGCCATTTAAGTCTTAAGACATTGAAAAGAGGGAGTTGGAGTGGTTGGACAGCTGTATGGAACAAAGAATATAATTGAATACAGAATTTAGGCCAAAGGCCAAGCGCTGGTACTAATGAGGCCATTCAGCTCTAAAGTGTAAATTGAGAGTATAAAGGGTTGAAAGGCGTAACAAGAGAAAAGTCTTTTGCACCTGCTCTAAGAATCAAATGTCAGGAGAGGGTCAAATAAATTAAGATAGAAGGACGAGAATATGAACGGAGGTAAAGTAAAAGGAATGAAAGGGATTGCAGAAGGGACACGGCAAACAACCTGACAGTAATGGCTACAGTGCACCACATAAATTGCACTGATGGCACTATCCCCCTATAGGGTAGTGATTCCTGATGTAATTGTGCGGGATTTTTTATTTATGAATAAAGCATTGATGCAAATAAAAGATAAAAAAATAAGAAATAAAGCTAAACATAAAAAATTAAATAAACAACTGAAAGAGCCACCTGGGTGTCTCCTTAAGCACGTGTCTCATCTTACGCATCCTGGAGAATCCTCGGGAGTTCCTCTGGAACAAGAGACGAAGGATTCCCTCCTCTCTCTCCCGAAGGACTCTGTGTTTGGGGGAAGAGAGAATGGGCAAGGAAGGATGGATGGCCTCCTTCATCCTCATAGGAGCAGTAAAGAACAAAGTGCTTGAAGAGAGAGAGAGAGAGAGAGAGAGAGAGAGAGAGAGAGAGAGAGAGAGACTGACTTCGCAGTTATTTCCCAAGCCAGGTATACTGCTATATCGAAGTAAAACAAAATGAAGGAGATCAAACAGAAATCGCATGTTTAGATGCGAGAGCAAATCTGCTGTTATTAGTTAACATAATATATGTAAATCAAAATGTGATTAAGAGATCTTGGAATCCTATGCAGGACGGGAGGAAATATTAAGGAAGTTTAATTAAAACGCAGGAAATAATACAGTAGGAAACAGAATATTTAGGTATGTGAATAAACATGCTGTTATTTTAGTTAATATAGTTATATAATGAGCAAATTATCATTCAAGAACTTGGACACTTATGTATATATAGGAGGGAAGAAACAGTATTATGTTATATGAAACGAGGAAAAATTGCATGTTTAGATAAGTGAGCAAATATGATATTATTATACGTACATAGTTAATAATATCATCATACCTTCAGGAAGAGGTCATTTAAAGAACTTGGAAACCTTCGTATGTTGGAGGGGAGGAAATATGATGGAATTTCAATTAAAACCAGCAAATAATCCAAGAGGAGCCGAGAGGGAGCCAAGGGGAATCGTTCTTTCATAAGTGGAATCATGAAAGTATTTGAAGACAACTGTTTCTCCTTCTCCTTCCCCGTTGCTGCTCTTTGTCACGTTTCCGACTGAACTGCAAAATGATCTGGGAGGTGATTCGGGAAGAACGTCACGAACAACAAACATCTCTTAATGGGACAAAAAGAAAGCGGCCTTTCATTCTGCTGCTACTTCATGAAACTTCACCTTCCGTCTTCCGATCTGCACAGAGGCTCAGAAATGGAGGTCTGTTTGAGATTAAATCTAGACGGCATACATATCTTTTTTTTTTATTTTGTCTATATCCCTTTATATATATATAATATATATATATATATATATATATATATATATATATATATATATTATACTTTCCTAGGGCACAATTTTTCACGGATACAACATTCATTGAATAGAATGGCTTTCTCACTGTTAACCCACATAATGGGGTTCTTCCATTTACTCCAGTATTTTTACACGCGACAGCAGTTTCGTCAACCTATACGTATTGACGTTATCAAGCGTACTGATACAAATATGTTGTTTAAGATTAAGCTGGCCATTGTTGCCAGCAAGGGCTCTTGCTCACAGAGCAGCCGTAATTCTATACAAATATGAGCCTACATGCGTTTTGTGACGTCATGAGGACGGAAAGGTAGTACAATTGCCAGATACCTAGTTTTAAGTATTTACAAAAGACTATAGTGAAACATAAAATAAGACAAATAAATAAATATGTTAACAACAGAAATTATATAAAAAGTTGAAAGTAAGTTATTATTATACACATTATACATATATATAATTACATATATGTTTAATTCACTGAAAGTCAGTGTGCGCTCCTGTCCGCGTGTGGGGGTTTTGTTCCACGCGGTTAAAGGGCTGCCTCCTACACGAGGGCAAAAGGAAACTCCGGTCTCACTGCCCCCTCACGTTGGATGTAAGGCTGGGACGTTGCATGGCGATGCTGACTGCTTCTGATATCAATAAACGATTGTAGTTGCCTTCCTTGTGTATTATTTTGGTGTTTGTGAGAAGTTCTTGTAATGATGGTTTTTTATTGTGGGTATCCACAAAGTGCTGATGAATGGCTCCTTGGTTTCTGTGGGCCTGCATGCGACGTTTGAGTGTGGTGGTTGTGTGTCCGATATAGCATTTTTGGGGGGACTGACATTGCTCGTCAGCACAGATAAACTTGTAAACTATATCAGATTTAACCTCTTTCTCCGTCGATGGTGCCGTACTATTTTTCATTACCAATGAGGCCGTAAGGTTTTTGGTTTGGTTTGCAGTAAATCCTTGCTGTTATTTTGTTATATGGCGCTAGGGGGGTGGTTCCTCTTCGCAGTATACCAAGGATGGCTTTCCTTTCATCTTCGTGGTGTTTGTTGTATGGTATCTGATGGTATATCACTATTTCTTTGTCTTTGTCTTGTGTGTTGTTCCTCGGGGTCGGATTAATGGAATGCCTCTAATCTCTTTTTGACAACTTGCTGGATCATGTCATCTGGATATCCGTTATTTGTGAGCAGCTGTTGAACTCTGTGATTCTTCGTTAGTCGCTTTCCACGTGGAACAGTGTGTTATGGCGCGTTTTTATGTATGCATTTACCACAGATCGTTTATATGCATCAGGGCTCTCCTCTAGCATTTAAGCATCTTCCAGCGTCTGTCTTTTTAGTGTATACGGTGGTATTGTATTTGTTGTTCTTTTTGGTCACAAGTACGTCCAAGAAAGGGAGCATCTTCTCATCACTTCTTTCTACCGTAAAATTTAATGTAGAATTTGCTTGGAGTTTATATACTAATTCTTCTATGTCATTGTCGCCCTTTGTTGTGATAAAGATATCATCAATATATCTCCCATAGATTCTGGGTTTTGGGTGTTCTTTCAAATGTGACCTCTTCGTGTGTGCCATGTATGCGTTTGCGAAAAGAACCCCGAGGGGGGAACCCATTGCCACGCCGTCCTTTTGTCGATATATTTCGCCCCTATGTGAGAGGAATGGGGCTTCCTTTGTACATGCTTCCAGCATCTCTTTTAAGATTTTTTCGGGGATCAGTAATGGTGGTTTCTCAGAGCGGTATATCTTGTCCATGATGATTTGTATTGTTTCATCCACTGGTACGTTAGTAAATAAACTTTCAACGTCCAGGGATGCTATGTCTTCGTCGGGTGCGGTGTCTTGCAGTAGGTCGATAAATTCCGTCGATGATTTTAGCGAGAACGTTGAGGGAATGTATTATTAAACTTTGTTTAATAATAACCCAGCATAAGAATATAATAAAAAACCGTAATAATTTAGGCTTGATGAATTTGACAAATATTTCCTTTGTCGTCCTATATATCCTTTTGATCTGATTCCATGACATGATAGGATGCCATTTCAGTATTGCTGCAATATCCCATTAAATCCATGCACATTTTTACAATTCGCTTTGAGCTGTTAACTTGTTTCAGCTCTGCCACTCACCCCTCTGAAACACTTCCATGCACAGTATGAAAATAGATTATGTAAGCACATGGTTTTGAGCAAAATACACCATATAAACTACAGAAACATATTGTACAAAACAGATTGCATGTTTTAACAATTATATATATCAGTCATCGAGGTAATCATGTACGCATACATAGGCCTATTAATGCAATACGGTAAAAAGGTTCAGCAATTGTTGAATGAAACCTGTGTATGAATATTTAATTATAGGGAAATTTTGGTATAAAAAGACACTAAAACTTGAACCTTCAATTTCAGTTATATTTTAATTAATAGTTTTCCAACTCACGACTTCACAGGAAGACTGTCTAATTCATTTGTACGAGTAACTGGCTGCGCAAAGCCTGTGGTCATCGACGATAAAACAGACTCCAGTGGAAACCAGTCACAAGGTATCATCTTAAAATGAATGAACTCATAGAATAATCATATAATCGTCGATATAACCCAGTTCATTACTATTTATTTAACAATTGACTACAATAGAAGACAACTCACTGAATTTTGCTCTGATTTTCTTTCTGGAAATGTGGAAATAATTGTGGTATTAAACTGAGCTCTCTCTCACACACCCTCACTCTCTCTCTCTCTCTCACTCCCACTCTTTCTCTCCCCAGGTGTGCCAGAAAGCCGGCAATCAGCCTCCCCACAGGGCTTAGGAGCGTCATTCGGAAAGAAAGAGATCTGAGGTTCCTAAGGACGCGGCTTCCCCCAGGGAATACTGTTGTGTTCGTCTTCCTCCAGAAGGTGATGAAGGATTGATGCTCCGATATTATAATTATTATTATTATTATTATTATTATTATTAGTAGTAGTAGTAGTAGTAGTAGTAGTAGTAGTAGTAATACATGTTATGACATTCTTTTTGGTGAAGATAGTACTGTTATTATTATTATTAGTTTTTTGTATGGCATACTTTTTGTTGATGGTAGTACTATTACTATGACTATAATTATCACAGTTTTTTAGTGGCAGTAATTTATGATATGGCATTATTTTATATATATATATCATTATTATCATTATGAATAATAGTAGTTTTTTATATTGCATTATTTTGGTGATATTATTTTTATCCTTAGTAGTAGTGAATGATAGGGGGAGTGTTTCTGGTGGTGATATCATTATCGTTATTAATAGAAGTATGGCATTTTTTGTGATCAAGAAATATATATATATATATATATATATATATATATATATATATATATATATATATATATATGTGTGTGTGTGTGTGTGTGTGCGTATGTGTGTGTGTATATGTATATTATATATATATATATATATAATATATATATATATATATATATATATATATATATATATATATATATATATAAAATTGGGTATGTTGTCGATTCTAGAAAACAGGTAGCCAGAAGACGTGGTAACATTGCAGACAATATTATTTCTTAGAATAAAACAGAGAATTCTGGAATACATGACTTCTTCCCATCATCAGGGTCACTTATCTATGGAATGACGAGAAAAATAGTTTTCTTACCGTTTCTCTTTATTTTTCATGTCATTCTGTAGATCAGTGACCCTGATGATGGGAAAAGTCTCATATTTCCGAAATCTCGGCCGTGCGTTTATCATAATATTCTAAGAAATAATAGATCTGAAAATAGAAATAAGAAGTATATGAGATATGCCAGCGGAAGTTGCAACCCATAGTCATTGCAACACTACGTACGATCCCAAGATCCCTGAAAAGGAACCTGGAAAAACTAGATGCCGAATTAGCTCCAGGACTCTTGCAGAGGAGTGTCCTAGAAACAGCGCACATAGTGAAAAAAAGTGCTGGACTCCTGAGGAGGCAGGATATAACCCGGAACTCCCCACAATGTAAAAACCAGGCAGTCGGATTGGATGACTGTGATAGACCAAAATATATTATTATTATTATTATTATTATTATTATTATTATTATTATTATTAAAAGAATACTGAAGTAAATTTGACACTTATACCCTAAGCTAATTTTACTAATTCTTGTAACTTTTACCTAATTTACAGAAGAGAAAAGCCGAGAGACTAAATCCCCGAATTCAGAAAGTGAGAGTCTTCAGTCTATCTTCAGTCTACAGCAAAGAATTCCATCCATTCCTCCTTCATATGCAAATGAAGGAAACTCCAAAATCAACAGAATAACAATGCTTCCAATCCCAGGTAGTTTTGACCCTATGTTCAATCGCAGACCCTGTGGCGGGTAGGGGGGTGCCTGGTGTCAGCCCCCCTACTATATTTGAAAGGTCGTGTGGTCCTTACGAAAATAGATGACGGAAAGTTTGTTTGTGTATTTTGATAGAGGAAAGAGGAATAATGATAATACTTTGTGATGATGATGATGATGATGATGATTATTATAATACTGGCAGGAAGAACTTAAAGACTCAGACAAACACACACACACACACACGTATATTACACGACAGAAATACGGATATAATTCTCCTGAACACGAAACATCAGTTACTCGTAAGTATATATTCTCTTAAAATCAAAAGATTAATTCAATAAAGATCAATTTACCTTTCAACACCAAACAATATAACGCGAATATTCTAGAGGCTTTGGTTTCAGCTGCGTAGGCCCCCTACGGTTAGCGATACACAAACTCTCCAAGTCAGTGGAACGGTTATGGAATAAACACACTGACTTATACTAGGCCTATGAAATTCATCAAGGTTTACATGGCTGCAGATGCCGCTTATTAACTACAGTACTCTGTTCCATGGATTTGTTTTCAGAAAGGAGTGTCTGAACAACACACACACTCTCTCTCTCTCTCTTAATCTTACGTAACCTCCAGACCTAATTTTGGACTGCGAGTGGATTCCAGTAACCATCAGAATAGCTATGAAAGCGAACAAATTACCCATCGGGTAAAAATGTCCCTGGAGGGGAGAAAGCTTCGGTGGCCTTTGCAATTTCTCATCAGCGTCCAGCTTCGAGGACAGAGAGAGAGAGAGAGAGAGAGAGAGAGACTGAATATTACCCATTAATTTCGTTTGAGAGACGCTTTGGGAAACAGCAGCTACAAAGGTCGAAGAGACGATTTTGCTTCTACCAAAGTCTAGAGAAGAAGAAGAGGCTGAGGAGACCACAACTTTTAAAAACCTTTTGTATATATATATATATATTAATATATAATATATAATATAATATTATATATATATATATATA
>NC_061095.1:65984669-66002169 GCF_015104395.2 Macrobrachium nipponense
ATTTCTTCTCTCCATAAAATGGACGCACTCTCTCTCTCTCTCTCTCTCTCTCTCTCTCTCTCTCTCTCTCTCTCTCTCTCTCTCTCCGCTCCAGATATTAAGGCTGACATTTTTATAATAAACGTACGTGTGTGCGTCGCGCGCGCGCAACAGCAGTCTAAAAGACTGAGCTGTCTATAATATAAACATCCTAGAGTCCCTTAGTATTATTTCCATAACAGTTTCCGAGTACCGAGAAAAACACAAGTAACGTTAAAATGAAGTAGCAAAACAATATTATCCTAATCATCTATTGAACGGAAGAGACTAAGTAAAGAAATCTCTATTGCATTTACCGGAATCCATAAAGAAGGGAAAATTATTCCAATGAAATTCCTGACCTGAGGGAAACATCAAATAATCGCCCTCTGTAGTACTCTGAATCGAATAATTAACCCTCCCTTTTCGCAGAGGTCATCAGGAAGGAAGGGACTTCGACCCATAATGATCAATTAAGGGAATAAATAAGGGTTTCTTTTTTATTAATGAGCTGTTACTGAAATGAATACTGGTAAATTCCCATTTGAAGTCATCAGCTTGCACAGGGAATAGTTTTAGCAGGTAAAGAATGGAATGGGGGAATGACTTTTATCATTATCTTTTTTTTTTTAGAAAGTAATGAACTAGTATGTTTTATGTAGGATAAAGGTTTTATTAAAAAGCGAGGATAAAACTTAACCTTAAAATTGTTGAAGCAACAAAGACGAAGCTCCAACCGAGAAAACATTTCGAATTTTGGAATTTTTTTTGTACCGAAAATTAACTTGAAAAATATTTCAGCAGACAAAGCTCCAACTGAGAATAATCGAGAAGTAGAAAACAAGAATGATAGAGATAAGAAAACGAGAGATAAAGTGGGATTTAATTGAAAGAAGGCCTAAAGAGTTGTGTGTGTGTCTTTGTGTACATGCGTAATTTGGCAGTAATTAATTTTCACGATTAAGAAGTGATATCTGCATCTCTTTGATTATTTGCACTTGATGTTCTCCTCACCGCTTCCTCCTCATGTGGAATTAGAGGAGCATCCGCATTAGATACAGGGCTCGATTTGGCCTCAAATGAAGCCGCTCTGGGATTCATGAGGTGCAGTTTGGGAAGGAGATATGCAAGGATAGAGAGAGAGAGAGAGAGAGAGAGAGAGAGAGAGAGAGAGAGAGAAGAGAGAGAGAGAGAGCAGCTGGATTGTTTGTTGTAAGAAGCAGGAGGGGAAATTTTTCGTTATTCTAAGCACTGAGAGATCAAATCCCAAGATCTGTCTGTCTCCCCAAATGACACATTTCCAGAGTTGCACAGAAACATCTAATTCAGCTCCGGTCCATTGATGCTAAAAATTTTCGCCCTTTCATGCTGGAAGGAAAGCCAATGGAGGACCTTTGAGAAAATGCCTATTTTCTCATCTGGCTTTCCTGTTCTTCTTCATTTGCTTTCATTTTCACGCAAAGCAAAAAACAAAGCAGCCACTTGAAATGAATCAGAACGATGTTGCTCTTCATTTACAAACATTCCTGGACTTAAGCGAAGTCATGAGGCTCTTGTGAACTCTGAATAATGATTAAACTTCGAGGAGAAGCTCAAGTAATAGAAATGTCTGTTCCACCTCTGACCTCTCTTGAGGCAGAGAGAGAGAGAGAGAGAGAGAGAGAGAGAGAGAGAGAGACTAACTATAGTCCGGAATAGACTTCCAGATTCAGGATTCATTTTCCGCTGATTGTCCAGCAGACCTTTTGTCCGTGTGTGTTTACAACTCGGCAATGCGCTAGACCTCTCTGCTATGCACATTATTATTATTATTATTATTATTATTATTATTATTATTATTTCAGTAGATGGAAACTTTTCACATGGACAAGAAGCCCATCAAAGGGGCCATTGACTTGACATTCAAGCTTCCAAAGAATGTTGGTTTTCAACCTTCCACCGCAGACCCAGCACTGCAGTAGTAACTTATCATGATACAGAGCCAGTGATTCTCCATCGCCCTGGAGGAGACGCGAACTAGAGACCTCTGAGTGGCATGTCGAGATACTAACCAACCATACCAGCGGACCAGCTATGAGCACCTGTTCAGTACGGAACTCGGGACATTCCCAGTAATATTCCAATGCCAGTCCTTTTATTGACCTCCAGGTGACTACTTTACCCAGTTCATATTAGCATATATCATCCAATTTTTCTATTATTATGTCACTCTCTTTAGTATTAGGGGTATATATATTACTATTGTTTTTCATTAATTTTTTCAGATTTAAATTCTACCGCTATTAGTTCACATTCTGAGTTACTATATTTCTCATATATTTTTCCTTTTGTTGTTTTTTTTCTTTCCCATATATTGCGGTTCCCCCTTGATTCCTTTTTTCTATCTGATCTTATAATTTTGGAACCCTTTTATTTGATCATCATTCCCAGTCTCTTGGGAATACCAGGTTTCACTTATATTCATTATATCTATTTTCTTTTCAATTTGGGTTAGTTCTTCTAAGTACTCTATTTTTCTTTTTGAGTTACTCGTAACTAAACCCTGCGCATTCATCACTATGATGGTTGTTTGCGTGAGAGAGAGAGAGAGAGAGAGAGAGAGTATAGGCCATGATATCGACTAATCTTGCTTTGAACTGTTCTTTTATGAAGTGAGAATTGTTTCGTTCAAAGTTTGCCTCCCAATGGAGTGGCTGTTCTTTTCGACTCAAAGAAGAAAGAACAAAATGAACAAACGCAAAACCCAATACAAAGATAAAGTTAATGTTGTACGAAGGCAGAGTCGAGTCACTTTGTAATGTGACGTCAATTCCGGAAACTCCCGAATAAAATCTTCAGTACCTCAACTCTTTTCCTGCCATGAGCTCTTTCTTTGCTTTCCATTTTAGAAAGCGAGCTTTCACAAGAGTTGACAAGGGGAAAGCGAGTGGCTTTTTCGTTAAAGGATAAATAAAAACGTTTTAGTTAGAAGGTAGAACTCGAGAGCGAAACCTCCTGCCTGGAGACCCCTTTTGGCTTAGGAGCCTTCGGGGTTGAGGTGGGGGTCGGGGGGATATTCCAGACAGATTTATCCCTACGCAAGGACAACGGATGTATGAATTAATTTTCTCTAACAAAAGAATTTACAAAAAAGACATTTGAAACTTCTGCTTTTTCCAATTTATTTACTTTCCATTAGCATATACTGCTTTTAAGGACCAATAAAGATCAATAGATATGAAAGAAATGCAATATTTACCTTCTGCTGTTTCATCTAGACGTGAATTTCTACACACTACAGAATAACATTTAATTAAGGTTACTTCACAACAACTAAATGTTCACGATTAATTAAGGCTAAATAAGTTGAAAAGGAAGAAAGTTCTGTAATTTCTCCATATATGCCCTATATTCCAAACATGAACTTGTACAATATAAAGAACTAAATATTTGACTAAAATGCTTTCACCTAAACTGAATATACACATGTAATTAAGACTAAATGAGTTAAAAATAAAGCAGTTCTCTAATTACTTCGTAAACAACCTGTATTTCTCCCTAATGCCTCTGCATGACCTAAATATCCAACTGTGATTCACAGTAAGAGTCCATTAAGCCTTCGTTGAGCGAATTTATCATAAAAGAACTTCCAGGAATGAAACAAAGCTTCCAGAATTCCAGGAGCAACGGCCTCTACCCCGAATGCAGGAGGCAAAAACGTTCCTCGAAGTAGCTCATTTCGAGGACAACGGCAGAACTTTCTTTAAACGTTCTCAACCTGAGGGAGAGACGGAAACTGAGTCTCCCGAGACGAAAAAGCGTGTCGCATTCTGTTCATGAACGTTGCCTTCTCACTTGAACGTTCATTGTCATATTCTTGTTTATTTCTGGAGTCCTTCCCTTCTCTCTCAGGCGGTTGGTTGGTTAGAAATGAACATCAGAATAGAAAAATAGTGAATGAAAATTTGTTTAAAACTGAGAAAAGTGAAAAATTTCGAAAACATAAAAAATAGGGGAAAATGGAGTGCTTATTAGTATTTGTATGTTTCAAGATACAATAAAAATTTGGGATTTTTTCAACATATCTATGGTACACGAGTAAGCAGTGACTGAAAATCCAGTTACCTTTGTGAGTAAAACTGTATTTTAACTTCCTTTGTTGCAAAATACAGTTTTGACTCATCAACGTAATTATGGTTTTTCAGTGATTTTCAACATAATTCGTCTTGGGCCCCTTCTCAATATAACCCATTGTTTCGGTTTATAAATGTAGAAGGAATTAGTTATAAATTCAAAGAGGACTCAGTTACAACTAAAAAACAATAGATATATAATGTACTATATCGCTCATTCTTTAATATAACCCATTGCTTTGGTTTATAAATTCAGAAAGGACTCGGTTACAACTACGAAATATATAAATACTGTATAAGATGGCCTCATTCTTAATATAACCCATTATTGCAGATTATAAATTCAAAGACGAATCACTATATCTACAAAATAGAAAAATATTATCTACTCATTTGTAAAAGCTGGAGAATGTGAAAAAAGGATGAAAAAAAAACATGAAAATAAATTTGGGAAAAGGGAAAATGAACTATTGTCCATTTACACAAGAGGCAAAGAATCCAATTTGCAACAGAAAGTAAACAGCAACAAATCCCTTTGAAGAGACGAAGAAAAAAGTCAATCCCTTTGCGTGACTTCACAAGACATCTCCCACCGAAACAAAAACAACTCTGCCACGAATAAACAAATAAAAATAAATAAAAAAAACATATTGTTTGAAAGGGAAAAAGCAGTTACATCTCTCTCTCTCTCTCTCTCTCTCTCTCTCTCTCTCTTTCTGTCATGGTAATGGCTTCATAGCAACGAATTATAAGATAAAGGAAAGGAAAATGCATCTTCTTCTCATGATGGTTCTAGAATCGGCAGGAGTGTTGTGGAACTTGACAGGCGCCGACGTGACGTGAGGAACGCCGCGATTATTTATGTAATACTTCGTCCAGATCCTTCTAAGAAGTTCCAGTAATCTCGGGAGCCTGTGACGTTCGCTGGTAAGCACCGCCCCCAGAATGCCTTATAAATACGACTGACGAAGTAGGGGGGAGCAGATCATCAGTAAGAGTCACACATCAGTGAGAGCTCAGCAGCAGAGATCATCAGCAGTAGAGTCACAGATCAGATCATCAGAGGAAGATAAAAGAAGAAAGAACAGGTGAAGGATCAGAGAGGAAAAGGCTCTCGAGAGTTTAATCGGGATCTGGTCAAGTCGTCCGGGAGTGGACGACTGAGGCATTTAGAAGTAGAGCAAGACTTCAGAGAAGAAACGTTCTACAAGAGGTTTTTAGGAGTTCCTGCCCTTCAAGTATCAAGAGTATAAATTGCTTTCTGCAGTACGGAGTCAAGTAGACGACAGAAGTTACAGTTCTTTTGTGAAGCCATCGCTTCGAGCATAGATCTCCGACAGCGCAAAACTTGCCAGCAAGTATTAACATTACGTGACTGTTCCCCCAGTTCATGAAGTGTAAGATTTTACCTTTTTTATGTAAATAGGAGATACCATTCGGCATTTATCTTTGTTAGTAAGCTTGTAAATAAACCTTTGTTCTGTTAGTGTTTCTTTCTATATTCGTATCCCCAGTTTCAACTGTTGGTGTTGAATTCTTTTGTTTATTTTCATATCGAACCTGAAGCAGACCTATCATGGTTCGTAACATTGTGGCGACCTTCCTTAGGCTATCAGCACTGTAACAGCTAGAAACAGGGAGAATATAGAAAGAACCAGAATGAGTGAGATGATGAAAGAGTTTATCGAGTCGGGTAAGCTTCTAGTTCTAGAGGGGAATGATCTCCGTGAGTATGTTGAAAAGAAAGAAAGAGAGAAGTATGAGAGAGATGAAAGAGCGGCTGAGTGAGAGGAAAGAGCAGCTGAGAGGGAAGTGCAGCAAGCGAGAGAAGTAATGAAAATGCAGCAAGAGAAAGAGAGAGAAGCCATGAAAATGCAGCAAGAGAAAGAGAGAGAGAAGCAATGAAAATGCAGCAAGAGAGAGAAATGTTGGTAATGCAGCAGGAAGAAAGAGAGAAAGTGCATATTCATGGGCAGGAAGAAAGAGAGAAAGAACGTATGCATGAGTTGGAAATTGCTCGGTTAACGCAAATACTAGTAACAGTCGGACAGGCGAAAACGAAAACGAAGCTGATAGGTTAGGTATGAGTGCAGTGCTAAAATTAGTACCAAAGTTTGATGAGGAGGATGTAACGACATATTTCATGTGTTTTGAGAAGTTAATGGAAAGAGTAGGTTCTCCTAAAGGTAGGGCGCTTACTGTGTATAGCTGTATGTCTAAGGAGGAATGTGATGATTATGATATTGTGAAAGAAACTGTCATTAGCGCGTACAGGTTAGTACCGAAGGCGTACCGTAAGAAATGTAGAAGTTTGGAAAAGGACAAAAATATTACGTATGTAGAATACGGTATGGAGTTAGAAAAGCTATTTTTTGATTAGTTAACTTCTGCAAAAGTTGATGATTTTGATGGTTTGAAGAACTTAGTCTTGTTAGAAAACTTCAAAGATAACATATCCTCTGAGATTGAGCTTTATATAGAAGCTAGGCGATAAGTATCTTTCGCAGGAGCAACTAGGTTAGCTGACGAATATAGTCTAACTCATAATATGAGTGTTAGCAAGAAACGAAATGACCCTTCGTCTGGTAGAGTACAAAGCAGTAAAGGTTTCAGTCCTGGTAATAGCAATGCGAGTAAGAGTGACTATTCCTGTTATACATGCAGAAAACCAGGTCATACGTCTAAGGTTTGTAAGAGTAAAGTGGCATCTAGTGGCTAAGAATTAACGTGTTTCCAATGTAATACGAAAGGGGATTTAGCGAGAAATTATGCAGTAAAAAGGAAGGATGTTAAGAAAACAGTGTCTCTAGTTAACCTTTCGTCAAGTAGGAATGATGTAATGAGAGAAACTAGGAAATTTTTTGGTGAATTTCTGTCAGAAGGTGTAGTTTCCTCTCTTGGAGGAGTATTTTCGAGAGAAGTAGTCTTGCCTCGAGACACAGGAGCTGCTGTCTCACTGATTAGGAGAGAGAGTGTGCCGAACAGGGCAGAAATCAACATGGAAGAAAAAGTCATGTTAGGTGGATTTCCTAACACTTGTGTTCTTTGTTTTTTGTTGAAGTTGAATTTAGAAAGTCAGGTAGTGTCAGGAGAAGTGAAACTTGCAGTTGTTGACAGTTTGCCCGTTGATGGCGTTGACATTATTGTCGGTAATGACTTAGCTTTATCCAAGAATGTGAATCCTGTTGTGAGGTATGTTCCAGTGCCTGAAATGGTAGTAACTAGGTCAGGTTTAGATACAGACATATATTAGGGCTATTGCCTTGTATAATAAGGCGCCCTATGAGGTAATGTTAGACTTGCGATATCTTACGACTAAGTCGGATTTGGTTTTATGCACTTCCATACTCATTGGAGTGTCTTGGGGTTTCATGATAACTAACGAAGTAAGTATCTTCTTTCGTTATGACGACGATGTGTTAAACTCATGATGATATCTTCTTTCTGATGTGAAGGTTCTAGTAGAAACCACAAAGTATAAAAAATAGTCTATTCTCTGAGATTACATGATGAAGATCAGATAGGATTGTACAGGTCTTCTAATGACGATGGCTTGATCGCTTCTGCCAATGATGATGGCTAATTCAACTCTACATGATGAAGCTTAGGTAAAGATGTACAAGTCTGCCAATGATGATGGCTAACTCTATTCTGCCTACTATCTCGGTTACAATCATAAAGGAAGCAGACAGTAGCTCGAACATATGAACATACATACAGATTACAAATCACGTAGGGGGGGGGGGGGGCAGGCCCGTTTTTGAATTATAGGTCGCGTAGTTGTCTCAAGCAGGAAGCTTGGACTAATGTTTTCAAAACAAATGAATGACCACAGGTGACGGCATGTCATCTTAGCCTACTTTATTGTATACGTCATCTTTATCGTCTCTGGTCTGATCACATTCCTGCAAGCAATCTGGTTGACCTCTTTAGTTTTAGTTTTATATATATATGGAATAACATTCCATATTTTTATTATGTAATCACTTACACATAGACTACAGTCATAATTTGTACGTGGATTCGAATGAGAGTGAGTTCATGGATTCGAACGTGAGCGAGTTTGTGGATTCGATCAAGTTTGATAGAGGTAGCGAGGTTGATCTTGGCGTGAGTGTGGCTGAGAGACCTGACTGTCGTTGACAGTGATAGCCAAATGGAAGGTGTAACTGTCGAGAATAACGTAGTAAATGTACCGGTGTCTAGTACTAGTTACGGTGATGAATTAGGCACTAACCTTGTGGATAATGAAGAGCTAGTCAAGTTTCAGAGAGAGGATGAGACACTAACCCGAATTTTTGAACGTGAGCTGGATGATGATCTCGATGATGTGTGTAAGGAAACTTTTTGTTTAAAAGACGGAGTTATGTGTCGTTATGTTTGACCTACGTCAGGTGATAAAGAGGAAATCACCCAACAATTAGTGGTTCCTAGGAAGCTTCGTGAGCTAGTTTTGAAGTTACCACATGATGAGCAAGGACATTTAGGAGTAAATAAAACTTTCAAGTGTATCAGTAGGGCGTACTTTTGGCCTGAAATGAAGAGTGACATAAAGAGATATGTTCTAAGCTGTCATGAATGCCAAATTGCTGGGAAACCGAATCAAGTAATTCCCAGAGCTCCGTTTTGTAATATTCCTTAAGTAAGCGAACCTTTTGAGAAGGTAGGTATCGATATGGTCGGACCTTTGCCTAGAAGTAAGGGTAGAAAAGATTTCACAACTAATCTAGAGTATTATAAAAACAATTTAAGAGATGTTTGGCAACTAGCGGAGGAGAACAGAAGCGCAGGCGGAAGTCAAGGGGAAACTAAAGGGAAACATGATCTTAGAGCAAAAAAGAGAAGTTTGTGTGTAGGAGATAAAGTTTTAGTACAGGTCCAGAAGGAAGGTTCCGCTTTACCTTATAAGTTCGAAGGTCCTTTTTCAGTGTTAGAGGAGAGGGGAAGTATACATTATAGAATTAATATGGGTAAGAGTAGAGCAAAGTCAATGAATGTAAACTTCCTTCAGAATTATAAAGAACGCCCCGTACCTTGGCCACCGCCAGTGTTCTATGTGACAGTGTTACTGAGAAAAATTAGTTTTGAGTAAATGCAAGAGGCGTTTTAGCATTTCAAAGTTTTAATCAGAGTTCAGAAAGCGGAAAAAATAAGAGGAAAGGATGATGTGATAGCTAATACTCTCTCTAGAGATTTTTCAGAATGAGTAGCCTAATGACCATTTTCTGTTTTCGCACGAGTGAGTGTGAGAGTGGAGAAGTGTGCGTGTTTGATTGGATTAAAGCTTTATGCAGAATTGTTCCCCTGCTGTTTAATTCTTGCTTCTCTTTAGAAAAAAAATAAAATCAGTTGATTTCATTTTATTCTTTTTTTGGGGGGGACGCGTCATGGCAATGTCCTCATAGCAACGAATTATAAGAAAAAGGAGAGGAAAACGCATCTTCTTCGAGAAGTTCTGCAGCACGGAGGCTTTCGCGTGTGTGTTGGAGGCGCCTGTTCTCATGATGGCTCTAGAATCGGAAGGAGTGTTGTGGAACTTGACAGGCGCCGACGTGACGTGAGGAACGACGCGGTTTTGATGTACTACTTAGTCCAGATCCTTCTAAGAAGTTCCGGTAATCTCGGGAGCCTGTGACGTTCGCTGGTAAGCCCCGCCACCAGAATGCCTTATAAATACAACTGACGAAGTAGGGGGGAGCAGATCATCAGTAAGAGTCACACATCAGTGAGAGCTCAGCAGCAGAGATCATCAGCAGTTGAGTCACAGATCAGATCATCAGAGGAAGATAAAAGAAGAAAGAACAGGTGAAGGATCAGAGAGGAAAAGGCTCTCGAGAGTTTAATCGGGATCTGGTCAAGTCGTCCGGGAGTGGACGACTGAGGCATTTAGAAGTAGAGCAAGACTTCAGAGGAGAAAAGTTCTACAAGAGGTTTTTAGGAGTTCCTGCCCTTCAAGTATCAAGAGTATAAATTGCTTTCTGCAGTACGGAGTCAAGTAGACGACAGAAGTTACAGTTCTTTTGTGAAGCCATCGCTTCGAGCATAGATCTCCGACAGCGCAAAACTTGCCAGCAAGTATTAACATTACGTGACTGTTCCCCCAGTTCATGAAGTGTAAGATTTTACCTTTCTTATGTAAATAGGAGATACCATTCGGCATTTATCTTTGTTAGTAAGCTTGTAAATAAACCTTTGTTCTGTTAGTGTTTCTTTCTATATTCGTATCCTCAGTTTCAACTGTTGGTGTTGAATTCTTTTGTTTATTTTCAAATCGAACCTGAAGCGGACCTATCACGGTTCGTAACACTCTCTCTCTCTCTCTCTCTCTCTCTCTCTCTCTCTCTCTCTCTCTCTCTCTCTCTCTCTCTCTCTCTCTTTTTTCTCTTATATTTCATTATCCCCAGCACATAAATGCACCAATGAGTGTCAGCATGCAACCCCCTTTTTTATATCTTATATTTTCTTGTTCCTAACTTATTCTATCTAATTTATCCTTTTCGTATTCAGTTCATGTTCTTTTCTCTATATCTAATAAATATGTTCTTATTTTCAAGTCCTATCCAGAGTGAGTCTGGCAAACCAGGTGATTTAAGCTTAAAATAAGCGAGCTTGTCACAAGGGGTCGTTGAAATGAAAAAGGATTCCGGCAAAGAACGTGTATAGTAATCTTTTCAAACTCTAATTAAAAACCCCGTTTTATCTTTAGAAAAATAGTGTTAGTTTTCTAGAGCTCTTCATTAAGAAACGGCGGGTTAAAAGTACATTTTTTTCGTATCTTCTAAATGAAGGGAAGGAGAGCTTTCTTTAGATAATGTGATGAAACGAAAACTGGCAAAAATGAATTATTTTTTCGATTCAGAATCCCAGAGAGAGATCGATTTTTGCCACCAGTGAGTGATTAGGGCGAAGATGAGGGAAAAGAAGAAAATGGATGAATGGAAAAGTAATGGAAAAAAATTTTTTGTCAAGATCTATAGTCAATTCAATATAGTAAAATCAATACAGACACACGTAAAATCTAATACAATATCTCAATATAATAATAATAACAGCAATGATAATAGTGGTAATAATAATAAAAATAATTACAATACAAATAAAAATACAGTCAACAAGAGCAAACAAAACTACAACATTAGGAATAATTCAGATATTGGGAGAAGTTAAAGTAAAAGAATAGAAGACAAATACACATAGAAATATGTTGCCAAAAGCCAACTACAAAAAAACAAACCAAAAATTACCGTTAAAAAAAAGGTTTTCTTCAATAAAATGAAAAACTCGTCTATTAACACTCGCCAAAACCGAGACATTGCCGAAGTTTCTGAAATTAAAAAAAAAGAAAGATTATCAATTATGATATATAAATTATAAATATCAATAACAAATAACAGTACGGTAGAATAAATTATGATCATTGTTATACCCGTCTGCCATTGCGTCTGCATAGCAAATTTTCTTTTTACTCTCTCTCTCTCTCTCTCTCTCTCTCTCTCTTTGGGATTGTGTCTCGGAGAGAGAGAGAGAGAGATGAAATTTCTTGGTTAAAATAAATTTACCACTGCTCCCACTTCCTTCCATCTATCTAGCTGTCGCAACCTCCCGCCTCCCACTCCGTCTTTGCAATGCTCTCAGCAACTGAATGGCTGAATTTTCCAGTGCTTCGCTTCGTATAGACTAATTGAATGAATAAACTCTGGCCAGATCACCTTTCACAGTTGCCATTCACGGAATCCTGATGCTGAATACCCTGAATATTCCTCTCCTACGTTTTAGGATGAAAGGAGAAACATGAATGGTTCCTCTTCTAAAGAAGAAATACTTACTTTAACTCGACCTGGACATCAAAATCATTAGGGACATCAGAGAACAGGTAATTCGGAATGCACCCTGACTCACATGGGAGCAATTTTCGCTTGGCGTCAGATTTCATGAGGAGGGAGTTTGCGATCTGCATATCCGAAGATCTCTCTCTCTCTCTCTCTCTCTCCTCTCTCATCTCTCGTCATCTCTATCGTCTCTCTCTCTCTCGTCTCTCTCTTCGTTGTTTTCATAAGCCCCTACATAGAATGACCCACAGAATTAATGTGAAAATGAATGATAAAGAAATTAATTATTCGTACAAAATTCAATCATAAATATGTTCTCTCTGTTCTAAATCGACTTAATCAAAGATAACTACGTTGTGTAGTAAATAATCAATAAACGTTTAGTTAAATAGTAATTATACAAAGATATTACAGATTTAAACACATGAATAGCACTTTCATTAGGTAAATTCAACCATCTGTCCATTTTTCTGTTTAAATGGTGCAGAAATACAAGAAATCAATCATCATGATTTCAGTGTCCCACCCTCTGCAATATAACTTCCATTCAAAATCAATCATTTGCAAGAAAATTCATCAGAACTTTGAATATCTTTCATAAAGCGAAACAACTATCATTAAAGATTCTCTTTCCATAACTAAATAATATTAATAAGCATTAAGTAATCTTCATACACTAAAAACCACTATGCATTGGGTTACCACTACCCAAGACCGAGAATTGCCGAATGAGCCTCCTCTGCATAATCGATGCCCTGGAAGGAAGGAAGAGACAATGAACTAATACTAGACAAGGAATGATCCCTATCACATTTGCATTACGAAGAGATTTGATTTCTTAATTATAAAAGAATACATAGAATTTACAACCAAATACTGCACTGGGACCGTTGAGGTCATTCAGCGTTTGAAGGGGAACAGAAAGTAAAAGGTATGAAAGGCGTAAACAGGAGGACCACTTTTTTGCAGTTGAGCCTATTATTTTTGTTAGTAGAGGGTTTTAGGAGAGTAGAGATGGAAGAAAGTGAATATTAACGGAGGTACGGTGAAATGAAGTCATAATTATAATACAATTTCATATGATGCTTCAAGAACTAACCCAGTCAGTGAGTATGTTATGTCATTACTGAATAATTCTCATAGGGTGATATACTGATAGGCATTTTAATGAAAAACTTTATAATAATGTGTTTCGTACTTTACCTACAACACAATTGATGTTGATCATTTATAGAATTTCCAACGGTTGGGATTACAACTCTGATTCTTCATATTTCACTATATATGTCACCCCAACTCTTCTGAATAGTACAGTAAATATATCTCTTACAAATCAACGTCCCTGGTAAAAATTACCCTTACTATAGTTTGCTCTATTAATGTGATGAGCGGCAGCGATTCTTAACCACGGGAACTCTGATGACAAACAGCTATCATACAATCAGGGTATTAACTAATCTTGGGAGAAATATTTCGACTGTCACGGGGATCTAAGGTCATTTCATTCCGCGCTTCTCTGAGGAAGAGTTTTTTGCAGATGGATTCTCATTCTATAAGGTCTCGGTAAAGTCTCGTGAGGACCTGATGACGCCTCAACGAAGGCTCTCAGGCTCACTGGAACGCATTGCCACATTGCACCAAACAGTCAAATCTCGAGCAGCCTGCTTTGTATCATATACATAGTGTGTCCTATTCAAAGGTTCAGCGATCGAGGCTAATTCATTAAGCAGAAACACAAGAATCCGTCACAACAATGATAGGAGAAATAGGTTATGAAATCAGCCACATTCCTTCGATCCTTTTCATCAAAGGATACTCTCCTCTCCAACGTGCACTCCCCCCCCCCCCCCCCCCCCCATCCAACACCCCGGGGCTCAGACGAGACCTACGACCTCCATATCCCTTAATTGCCTTCTGGTCATTTCAGACGCCTTCTAGAGATTGTTCTGTGTACTGTAGGAAGGAAATATTTTGTTCGTGTAGGGATCGAGATATTATGGACCTACTGGATAAAGCTGTTCCCTTCTCGCCTGGTTTTGATCTGATACAGATAGAATTTGCTTCTGCCCATTATTCTAATCACATGAGAGAGAGAGAGGTAGATAGAGAGCGAGAGAGAGAGAGAGAGAGATAGAGAGGTTCTAAGAAGTAAGTTCCAATCGCCCGATGCCTGAACTTCCTTCAACTTTCCGATTTGTCTCTTTTCTTCCTTTTTATCCAGAATTCCCTCGCCTTTTATCCGTTTCCGGGATGCGTTCTCACTCTCTCTTACATGCCTGTTAAAACGCTGTTTGAAGTGCTGTTAAAACGCTGTTGAAGGTGCTGTAAAAGATTGCTGTTAAAAACCTGTTGAAGTGGCTATTACCAATGCTTGTAAACGCTGTTTGAAAGCGCTGTTTAGAATTCTGTTCAAAATGTTGTTTGAATGCTTTAGGATACTTCTAAACGCTTTTTTGAAAGTGCTGATAAGAGATGCCTATTAAAAACCAGGTTTGAACGTTTGAGGTGCTTTTAATAAAGCTGTTTTCAAAGGGCTGTTCAGAGCTGCTGTTAAAAACTATTTGAAATTGTTTTGTTTTAGATGCTGTAAAACGCCTGTTTGAAGGGCTGTTAATGCTTTTAAATGCGGATTGAGGTGCTGTTAAAAGATGCTGTTAAAACGCTTTTTAAAAGTGTTGTTAGATTCTGTTAAAAACCCTGCATTGAAGGTGCTGTTTTAAAAGTGTCTGTTAAATAAATGCTGTTTGAAGAGCTGTAAAAGTTGCTGGTTCAAAACGCTTTTTCGAAAATGTGGGGGAGGGAGAGAGATGTGTGGGACGTGCGATGGTGGGTGGGAATGAGGGGAGGTGGGGGGGGGGGGGTACAGATATGAGCTCACAATTCCCCTTTTTAGAAAGTAGTGCTGACTGCATTTATATAACTGAATAAATCAATGACTTTTATGATTCGATGACTGCATCATAATTCCTCTCTCTCTTCTCTCTCATGGTAGTGTTTACCATTATCTTAAAATATGTGGTTGTAACGTATGATAGTGTTTTTGGCCTTTTATATTCACACTCATCACACACACACCACACAACAAACACACACACACACACCACACCACTATAGATATATATATATATATATATATATATATATATATATTTACTTATATAGTATATATATCCATATGTGTGTGTGTATGTGGTGTGTGACATAAAATGCCCAAAACACAGTCATACTTTACAACCATATTTTTAGATCTGGTAATACACTACCATATTATATATATATATATATATTTATTATGATTATCTATATATATATATATTATGTATATTATATTATATACTCTATATATATATATATTTATATATATTATCTCCATATATATTTCTATATATATCACCTATATCATATATATATATATCCATTATTATGTGTGGTGTGTGTACCTATGTCTATATAGAGTATATCTACATATATGACATATATTTATATATATATATATAGATCCATCTTATATATCTTATAATAACGTGTGTGTGTGTGTAGTCACTAAAGAATGTTTACTGCTTCCGGCTTATCAAATGAGCTTAAAACCCTTTTTTTTCTTTAATTCCTTAATTTCTTTAAAATCTATTTGTGGTTATAATCCTTTGTGACTGAAATGCCAAGTTTCCAGTTACTTTTTTAGTTATTTTCCGACGGAGACATCATTTATTGACTCCTTTTGAAAGTCGTCCTCCATCTGCACGGTTCCTGAAGCGCGTCGGAGTCCTCAACCCAGTCTTTCCGAAGGCTTCGCCAGGGATCTCCCGAAGCTCGAAAAAAAAAGTTGTGAAGCCGAAATGAGGATCTGGGTAATTCCCGGAGCTCTAAGCGGCCGGGTTTTTCCAATTCTACGTTTTTTGGGTGGGTGATCGTGTGGAAAGAAAGGCAACCATGTTTGCCATTGGTACAGTTATAATGATTGTGAAAAACTTATTGGCTCTGATCCCTACGTATCAGTCTGTACTACTTTTTACTAAAGGAATCCGTAACTCGGGATCATTTTTGGTAATACCGCAGCAACTCTGTTCTGGGGACTTCTTGGCCGACACATCTGCATTGAGGCCAGAAGGTCTCCGATTGCTAAGATGCTGCTGCAACTGTGCCAGGATGACGCCACGACGACCTTTTCTACGCCGCCGAAATGATCTCCTTCCTGAAGGAGACTGGATGGAGGCTCAGGAAGAGAAAACCTTTTCCTTTGTGATGAGATCGAAGACGTAATTTCAACGAAGCAAGTTCTATTCAAACGAATAAGACTTACTCGACCATCTTACTGAAGAAGCACAATTTTGAAAAGCGAGGTTAAGCCTGCGACTCAGCTGAAGAGGAGATAAAACACCTGAGAAAAGCTCGCAGAGTTGCAGGAATCACTAATCCAGAGGCAAAGGAGATAGAAGATCTAAACGTAACCCTCGCAGGCAGAGAAAGAATGCCAGGAGAATCGGAAAAGTCGAAGACTAAGAACAAGTCTGAAGATCACGATTTCTAAGTGGGTACCTGGAGAGATGATATAAAGCCCACGAGTCGTAAAGAAAGAGAAGGCCAGGGCGCAGCAGAACTCGAGGGAAATTGCGAGTCTCCCACGAGGACCTGTCTCTGTTCTCACTAGAAATCGTGATCTAGAGAAAAATCACGGTCATGAAGAGCATGGGGGGGAGAAATCGGGTCTTCAGAAGTCCATATCATGGAGCCAGAGTTCAGTCCGCCCTAAAGGAGACCACAACTAAAGCATAAGAATATTGCTTTTAGTTGAAGAGGCCGGCAAAAGGAACCATGCTTTACAAGCTTGGACGGCTTGAAGAAAGCTTGTGAATGTTTTCCCCACAGTAATGATCTGGTCATGGACCGCGGACTACAGGCGAACTGGGATTGTGTCTCTTTTGCTTGGCAGACACAGTGAAGCTTTTGGTCGCTTGAGGAATTAGATGGTCCAACATGACCTTGGTTGCAGCCGCCAAGCCCTGCAAAGGATGCAATGTTACGGTGCACCTACTACATCCTTGAATGCAGAGAAGGCTGATTTGAAGGAATAGACTGGGCTACGGAAAGCGGGCGCTAACAGTTCGAACCCCTGGTCAGTGCCAAGGGCTCAAGAACACACGGCAGAAAGTAATCATGCAGAAGGTACAACTGATGTCCCCATACTCCTGCATGATTCTGAAGAAAGAGGAGAAATAACGACGCATCTGATCAGGGAGTTTCCAAGGCACTGGCCAGCTGATGGTTTCCAAGATCCTTTCAGAGCAACGAGAACGAAGAGGAAGAAACTTGGAGGACAACAAGAAACGCACCAAGAAACTAGGAGAAACAACGGAGAAACAGCTTCTGATTAACCATATAATTGAGATAGACTTTGACTTGTCACCATTGGTGATGGACGCTGCTTACACGTGTTCCAGAGGAGCTGCATATTCCTTGGCCCATCGATGGCTGACTGCAGGTGGGGTGTTCCTGCTGCTCCCCCAGCAGCAACCAGCATGGGATGGTTTCCCCACCTCCCCA
>NC_061095.1:66012169-66024669 GCF_015104395.2 Macrobrachium nipponense
TAAAGCAATATTCTTATGCTTTTTTCGTTTGTGGTCTCCTTAGGAAGCGACTGAAACTCTGGCTTTCCATGATATGGCGCTTCTGAAGAACCTCGATTCTCCTGCGTCTCATGACCGTGATTTTTTCTCTAGATCACGATTTCTAGTGAGAAACAGAGACAGGTTTCTCGCTGGGAGCTTCGCAATTTCTCTCGAGTTCTGCTGCCGCCCTGTTTCAGATCTCTTTCTCTTTTCGACTTCGTGGGCCTTTATCTTCTCTTCCATGTACCCACAGTAGAATCGTTGTCTTCAGCTTGTCTCTTTGTTCTTGACTTTTCCTCGATTTCCTCCGGGCAGTTCGTTTCTCTTTCCCTGCGAGGTTCTCCGTTGGATTTTTCTATCTCCGTTTTCCTTCTGGATTAGTGATTCCTGCAACTCTGTCGAGCTTCTTCTTCAGTGTTTTATTCTCCTCTTCAGCGAGTCGCAGTCTTTACCTCGCTTTTCAAAATTGTGCTTTTCTTCCAGTAGCTGGTCGAGTAGTCTTCATTTCGTTAGTCATTAGAACGCTTCGTTGAAATTTAACGTCTTCGATCTCAAAATCAGCAAAGGACAGGTTCTCTTTCCTGACCTCCATCCAGTCCTCCTGTCGAAGGAGATCATTTCCGGTGGCGTAGAAAAGGTCGTCGTCGGCGTCCATCCTGCAGTTGCAGCAGCATCTTTCGAATCTGGAGACCTTCTGGCCTTCAATGCACTGATGTGGCGCGGCCAAGAAGTCCTCCCAGAACAAGAGTTTGCTGCGTTATTACCAATAAATGATCCGAGGTTCCGGATTCCGTTAGTAAAAAAGTAGTACACTGATCCGGTATGGATCGGCCCATAAGTTTTTCACAATCATATTAACTGACCAATGGCAAACATGGTTGCCCTTTCTTTCCACACGATCAAAACGTTAGAATTGGACACGCCGCTAGAGCTCCGGGATTACCCAGATCCTCATTTCGGCTTCACAACTTTTTTTTTTCGCTTCGGGAGCTTCTGGCGAAGCTTTTTTCGGAAGACTCGGGTTACTGACTTCGACGGCTTCAGAAACAATGGCCGATTGAGACGACCTTTAAAAGTGAGTCAATAAATGATGTCTCCGGCCCGAAAATAACTAAAATTTACTGAAACTTTGGGCGTGTCAGTCACAATGATTATAACACTAAATAGATTTTAAGAATTAAGAATAAAGAAAAAAAAGGGTTTTTAAGCTCATTTGTAAGGGAAGCATACATTCTTTAATTCACTGACCAACACCCACGTATATATTATATATATATATATATATATATATATTATATAGTATATATGATATATATATATATATAATATATCATTATATATATATATTATATATATATATATATATATACATATGTACACACACAAGACACACTAGATATATGTAGTAGAGAAAAGTCTATATTTCGGACTGCTGTCTCTCTCTCATGTATATGAATGAGAAAGTTACAGAAAGGTGGTATTTATTACCAAGAGGATTAGTCCCACAAGTAAGGCAATTTAGGTCACCCCTGCTGATAGATCTCCTTTATCTTCTTAAGCGTTGTTGAATGAACAGCTGCGTTGACGAATATTTGATATCCATTCCCTTTGAGGAT
Organism: Macrobrachium nipponense; assembly: GCF_015104395.2. Classification (NCBI taxonomy): domain Eukaryota; kingdom Metazoa; phylum Arthropoda; class Malacostraca; order Decapoda; family Palaemonidae; genus Macrobrachium; species Macrobrachium nipponense. The sequence continues at coordinate 66,013,807 of NC_061095.1, forward strand.
GTTCATTACCTGCTTCTCTTTATTAGGCCGATTCCATCTTTGACTCTTGTACCGGCTGTTGCTGCTATAATTACACGTGACATTTCAGTTTATTCATGGTTATGTTTTCTATTTTATATGGTTAAAATCGCCGAGTTTCTGTGTCCTACCTAACTGACCGTTTGTGTTGTATATCCTCTGGGGAAGTGATTTACCTGTAAATCCGAATGTAGATTGGTCCGTCCTTCATGGGATCTCATATACCCAGAGTCCTTTGGGAGATGTCTTTTGTTTGGACGTTATCAGGGATTTGGGCTAAGGTATTTGGGTAGGTAATGCGCAAAGGGTTGGATTTCCCAAGGGTAGTGAGTACTCTCTTAATCGTCTCCAGGTGGGGAATTTTTATTTTATTGATTGGGTGTGTCTCTGGTCTTGTCTTTAGGGGGTCGGTAGAAAATTACGTTTTCTTTTTTGAATTGCTTTCTCATTTATGGTCAGGATACTTTAAGATGAAAGTTTGCTTGTCTGGGAAACGACAACAAAATCCTTTTCTTGATGTTTTAATATCAGAGACAACGACAGATACAATTTACCATATACAGAAACCAAACGTTCTCACTTCATATATTTCAATACTTTAGCTATCATGCCAGACTATCGATAGGTGTAGCTAGTAACCTATTCTTAGAGCCTTAAGAATTTTGTTCCCCAGTTTCCTCAACAGAATTTGAAACTAATTCGCAAGCAACTTCATATTAAAGTATCCTGACCTATAATATTGAGAAAGCATTTCAAAAGCAAACGTAATTTCTACGACCCCTAAAGACGAAGACTCAGAGACCACGCAACAATAAAATAAAATTCCCACCTGGAATATTAAGAGAGTAACTCACACCCTTGGGAATCCAACCCTTTTTGCATTTAACCTCCCAAATACTTGCCAATCCCTGATTAACGTCACCAAAGACATCTCCCAAGACTCTGGGGTATCTGAGATCTCGCATGCAGACTGTGACCATCTTACATCGGATTTACAGGTATCACTTCCCAAGATTATCAACACAAACGGTCATTTAGGTATGGACAACAGAACTCGGACTATTCACCATATAAATGAACATAACCATATAAGAAACTGGATATGTCCGTGTAGCTTATACACAACAGCCGTACAAGAGTCGAATATGATGGCATCGGCCTAATAAAAGAGAAGCAGGTAAGAACTCTCAAAAGGGATTGGATTTTTTAATCCATTTATCGGCACGCAGTGGTCCTTCACACGCTTAATAAGATTAAAGGAGATTTCGCAGGGGTGCTCTAAATTGGCTTACTTGTGGACTAATCTCTTGGTATAAATACCCCTTTTTCTGTAAATTTTCTCATTCATATCCTGAAGAGAGAGCAGCAGTCTCTGAAATATAGTACTTTTCTCTCTACATTTTGTGTTGTTTATGGGCTCCTTTTATTAGATGGATTCTGTTGTACAAACGATTTTTTAACCAGTCATATATATACTATATATATAGATTCTATAATTATTATATATATATATATATATTATTTAGATATATAAAGATATATGTAATAATAATATTATGTTATATATATAATATCTACTATATATATATATATATATACATATATATTATAATATATATGTTATAGATATATAGATATACTTATATATATATCTATTATATATCTAGTATATATTATATATCTATCTTATATGTATATATATATAATATATATTATCCATATGTATTATATATATATATTGTCTTATATATTCTCATATATGTATCTATATATATATCTCTATATCTATATCTATATACTATATGTCTCTATATCTCTTATATACTCTGTCTCTATAACCTATTATATATATATATATACTCTATATATATATATATCTCTACAATCTTCATTCTATATCTTATTCTACTCTCTATATATATATATCTATCTTCCATCTATTAGCTTATATATATATATCTTATATATATATATATCCTATTGCTATCTATATTATCTCATATTTCTCTCTATTGTATCTACTATTATCTCTATATATATTATCATATATATGTTATATCTATAATCCTATATATATCGTTATATATCTATCTCTACATCAATCTATATATATATAGATATATATATTCTACTCTATATCTATATATGGTATCCCAAATATATGTATCTATATCTATAGATCTCATATCTATATATCTATAGTATCTCTCTCTATATACTATCTCTATCTCTATATAAATCTTATATATATTATATCTATATATATTCTATACTAGTACTCTATATACATATCTCTTCTATATCTTATATAATATTATATCTATTATATATATATTAATCTATCTATCTATCTATATATATCTATATCTAGTAGCTATAGTATTCATATTTATATAGCTATTCTATATATATATTATATATATATATATATTCTCATATATATATATATATATATTATATATAGTATATATAATCATCTATCTATATATCTATCTATCTATCTATATTATATATATAATATATATATAGACTAATATATATATATATATATATATATATCTATATATATATATGTATATTATATATATAGTATATATATATATATATTATATATATTATATATATATATATATATCTATATAATTATGCATATATACATATATATATATATTTTATATATATAGTATTATATGATATATATATATATATTATATATATCTTATATTATATATATTATTATAATATATATCTCTATATATCTATATTATATTATAGCTACCATTATATTATCTATATATATATCTCTATATGAATATATCTATATATATATTTAATACTATAATATATATATGTATATATATTTATATATCTATCTATCTATATCTATCATATATGTAATAGCTACAGTTTAGATTACCATAATCTGTTAAATAAACCCTGACCTGAGGTCATTGGCGAAGTTAGGAGGGGCCTACGGGACAAGCAGATCTAGAATTACGCGATGCGATGTCTGCGTAGCCTGGTTAGGTTTTTTTTGAAATGTCATCATTTTTGCATTACAGTTGAACTTGTCATAACAAATTCGCCTGGGAAGCGGTTGACCTGTTACCTGGAACCTGCGCAGGAAACTTGTAACTGTCCGAGCCGGCGGACTACGAGTTTTTATGTGATATCGCTGATATGCTAATGTTTCGCATATCACCGTGATGCTCTGAGAAGTTTAGTTGATTTCTAGCGACAAAACGGAATGGTCTCACGACCAAACTGTCTCTCTTGTTATGGAGTTTCAGAATAAAGATGTTGTACTATTTTCAACTTATCTGTTTGAATCATCTCCTTCACTTTAAGAAGAACCACTCTACTAAGATATCACATAGGAGAAAGAAGGAACCAGAATACTTACGAATGACAGTCGTAAGGAAAACAAACAGTCTTTCGCAAAAGCGAAACGACTAAATTGGTGGCAGCTATTGACGAAGAATAAGATTAACAAGACCCATATCAGCCGACCGAAGAACTGCAATCACCAACTTCCAGCTATAAATCAATACTAAACAGAGAAACGGGATCTTCAATCAACGCAACATTTTATGAAGACGAAGATATGTCCTTCATCGAGATGAATACAAGCATCAACATCGACGATTGAGTGACTGTTGCCACATATCTCCGAGAATCAACACCGGACGAGAGCAGCATCGAACATCAACAGAAAGAAGAAAACACATAAAGGAAACAACGCGCGATCACTAGCAAGGACGCGAAGAGTAGGCCAAGAGGAAGCAACGCGAGGAAGGGGCTGTGACGTCATCAATCTTGGACTTCTTCATGCAACGTGATGAAGAGAGGAGACCGTGACGTCATCACGACTTCCGACGCAGGAGACAGGAACTGTGACGTCATCCCATGTCACAATCCTTCACATATAACCTAGAGCTAAGTAGAATTTTATCTATTCAGGTTTTTTCTCAGTGAAGTGTTGTTCATCAGGAGTCGATCGTCCAGTATTCTGGGGGTGAGTTGTTCGCCATCTCAATCTTCATTCATTACAGAATCAATCTTCAACTACGAGTTCTCGCCCGCAGAACTATTTTTTTTTCTCGTTGTTGCTAATCGTTTCTTGCAGGAATTCTCCGTATAATATCTTTATCAAATTATCTGTATTTCTGTATCTTTTTGGGGGATGGGGGATTTTCCTATTACTTGCAACACATTTATACAGTATTTGTTGCATATGCGTTTTACGTAGTGGTCGAGTGTACTCTATAGATATTTTTGATAGGACCGCAAGGAATAGGAGTGATAAGAAAAAAGTAAAAGTGAACATGGCAACTACTGCGGCTGGCAACCCGAATGTGGTGACTCTCGTGAGCGCGAGGTCAGCAATTGTCCCTTTTCAAGGTCGGGTCAATGGGTTCCTACCTCAAAATGTTGAGGCATGGATCTCATCTGTAGACCTCATTTAAATGCAAAAAGCATCACAGACCAGCTGTACAATTACAGGAAGCCAAAGCTTCATAAAGACTTTGCTAAAGGAGACGCAAGTGCACATCTAAGAGTGTTTCTTTCCAAGAGGCGGCTACATGGGACGTTCAAAATCAGATTACGTGCCGTGTATGGGGGTGAAGAGGCTTAGATGTAGTTATTGGCATTGAGAAATATCCTTAACCAAGCCTCCATGACTCAGCTTAATGTTGTCGAGCGGGCGGCGCTAATTGCCGACCGCTAAATGAATATCAAGATAGTTTAAGTAACTCCGGGTGGGTTACGAGTGCCAGAATCGCCGTGAAGATTTTATCCGTCTAATTTACCTCACGAGCATTACAGCAATGTTGCCTGAAGCTTTAGTGCGGTGTTTGACAAAAAATTGCAGCCCACACAGTACGTAATTAGATGTGTATAAACAAATAAAAAAACACATGTCTAAATGTACCGACCTAGATCCCTCGCTCACTCAAGTTTTTGCAAAAAATGAGAATAAGCCACAGTAAACGTGGTACATATAATAATCAAGCTGCAGGGATGGTTTGTTATAACTGTAAACGACCAGGTCACATGATTTCTGACTGTCGACACGTTTTTGTTCAATCCATAATAATTCCACTCATTCATATAATCGTTGCTTCTCGCGGAATCAAACAGCAGAATCCTACAAACACACAAACAGTTGCCAATGCAAACAAACAAAAGAAGGGTCCTCAGTACTATAAAAAGAAACAAGCAACGGAAAAGCTGCTCAACAGCAAAAACAAAACAAATCGTGCTTCAGGTACCTCTGTTCCTGGGGGCCGTATAGCCAGAACTTTGCAAGGTCAAGCGAATTTTCAAGGAGTGCTAAACAAAGCAAATACCACGTAGTTAGCTCCAAGGGGGGAGAGGAGACCGTGTTGGGTCATCCATATCAACATCTTTTGTATCAAATAATCAGTTTAATCATTTATCAGATCATTGTGAGGCATCGATTTTCCTATGAAACACACGGCCGAATCCAAAAATCTGTGCAGGTTCCCGTAGATTTGCAACAAATTCACGCAATCATAAGTCAAGATGAGTTACGACCAACCTTACATGCAGTAAATTTGGACCATAAGTCATTTACTTTGTTCTTTGATTCTGGTAGTCCACGTAATATCATGGATTTAAGGACTCATCATTTACTCTTTCAAACTTCCCTATTAGTGAAGTCCGGATAAGACTCTCGGTATATGGAAATAATGAATTAAAATGTGGTAGGAGTAACTCATGTTCAGTACAAGGTCGGTAAGCGCACGTTTTCGATACCTTTATCATTGTACAAAACATTAATATGTATCCCGCAGGTAATTATCGGATACCCGTCTATGGGCACTCAAAATATTACCTTATGCCCTGCAAAACACGGCGTGAATATCAAAGGAAAATTCTATAAGTCTTCTAATACCCTACAATCAGTTTTAGATAATAAAGAGACAGACAGAGTAGTAACATATATTAAAGAACCAATCACTTGTCTCATAAACCAAGAAATAATCCATGCGACCCAACAGAATTCTCGCTCACCCGTAATATCCTTTCCGACACTCTGAAAACACACGGATTATCCGTCACACAAGCCATTTATACAGTCGGCTCACAACAACAATGTAACATCGAAGTCTGTAATCATTTGAATACCACTTTAGTAATCCACAAAAATCAACATATCTTGGATGTGGAAGTTTATAAACATCGCATTCTTACCGTAGCGAGATCAATCACGCTCAATCAGTTGCGGATGAATCCCTTTTGCAATCTATAAAGAACAAAATCAATAAGGACATTCAAGAAGAAGAAATTCAGCAGAAATTTTTGAATCTTTTAACTGAATATCATGATGTTTTTTCCACTACGGATGGAACCTTAGGAATCGGATGTCATCGAGCATCAAATAAGGCTTAAAGGGCAAACAGAAAGTAATCTATGTACCTTCGTACCGGACTTCCTATGAAATTTCAGAATGAGATAACTGAGGAAGTAGGTAAAATGCTAAAAGAAGAGTCATTAGGAAAATCAAACAGCCTCTATAATTTTCCGTTAATAGTAGTACCGAAAAGATCGAACTTGGCGGATATGCGTCGATTTTCGTCGCTTAAATGAGGAAACAATCCCTGACCGATTCCCAGTACCAATGTACTGACGATATTCTATCTCTACTAGGTCAGAACAAATATTTTACCAGCTTGGACCTACTAAAGGGCTTCCATCAGATTCCGTTGGAAGAAGAGAGTATCCCATACACTGCCTTCAGCACAGCCAGGGGACATTATGAATATTTGCGTATGCCTTTTGGTTTACGTTGTGCTCCTATAACTTTTACTAGAATGATAAACATTGTTTGGAGACTTGTTAGGAGATATCCTACATGCCTACATGGATGACCTAGTAATCTTTTCTAATACCTTAGAAAAACATCTACGTAAATTAGAGTTAGTGCTACAAAGACTAAGGCAGCATAACCTAAGGTAAAGATAAGTAAGTGTGAATTTTTTAAAACAGAACTTGTCTATTTAGGTTTCACGGTGTCTAGTGAAGGTCTTAAAGTAGTCCATGATAAGGTATCGGCTACTGTAACTTTCCGATACCTACTAACGTCAAGGGAATACAGCAATTTTAGGCTGTAGCGGATATTATCGGAGGTTCATTAGGAACTACTCCCATCATCGCCGCTCCCCTAACCGATCTATAAAAAAGGGCGTAGATTTCATATGGTCTGAAAATATCAACAGGCGTTCGATAAATTGAAGGATGAACTGTGTAGTTCTCCTATCTTGAAATTTCCTGACTTTGGTAAGGAATTCTTTTATAGCAACAGACGCCTCGGACCTAGAGGTGGGTGGGGGTATTGCTTCAACAATAGATAAACAGTTTTTCCCTATAGCTTTTTATTCACGTAAACTGAGACCTTCCGAAAGTAAATATGCAGTAATAGACAAGGAAGGGCTCGCTATTGTTAATTCACTCGTGCATTTTAAATTATAATATACGGTTATCCCGTCAAGGTTCTCACTGATCATAAGCCCCTAACCGACTTCTTTAAAGCTTTAGTCACAGCCCTAAGCGAACTCGGTGGCACATGATCATCCAGGACTTTGGCGCGAGGATCGGGTAGTTTACCTGGGGAAAGCAAATATCATTGCTGACGCATTATCACGGCAACCCCTGTTTCATCTTGTACCGAGCCATTAGCTGAATTAATAGATATCTCAACCTCCACGCCCATTGTTAAAACTATATCTGAACAGGAAGATCTGGGCTGGAGTGCTGAAACTATTACAGACGGAACAAAGAAAAGATCAACAAATAGAAAAATCATAATTGCGTTAAACGAAATCCGAAGGAAAAGGAATATATAAAGTATAAGTAGCAGAATTATATAATCAAAGATAATATCCTGTGTAGATCCGTGACGAGGAAAACCCGCAACACACCACAGTTGAATAACAACCAGGTGGTGGTACCTATTCCACTCATACCCACTGTCTTAAAATGGTTGCTGAAAATCCACTGCATGGACACTCGGGTTATTCCCATAATGTCAGAAAGCCAAATCTTTATTTTATTGGCATACGATGCTTACAGATATAAAAAAGCACATAGCAATTGTCGCACTTGTCAAGATACAAAGGGCACACGAAGACACCTGTCAGCCTAGGGGCTTACCCCGTGCCAAATCAACCCTTTGAAAGAGTACACTTAGATTTATTACAGGATTTTACGAGTCAGACAGAGGAAATAAGCACCTCCTAGTAATCATAGATGCCTTGACTCGATATACAGAACTGATAGCGCTTAAAACAAAAAAACCGCAGTCGAGTGCGCTAGAAAGTTTTACGAGTGCTACATTTGTAAACATGGAATTCCACACACCATTATATCAGACTCGGGCGGGAGTTCAATAATCATTTCCTTAACTCCTTGTGCGAATTCCTTTGCATAAAGAAAATCAATACCATGATCTATCACCCAGAGTCTAATGGGCTAGTGGAAAGGGCAAATCGTAAGGTTTTAAACATTTTAAGGGTCACCTTAGGGGGGGCAGACCCCAACTGGGACATTGCCATACCTGCGGTACTAAGCACACTTAATCACTCATATCAGTGTCTATTAAATGACACCGCACGAGGCACCTGTACGGTAATCCCAGCTAGAACACCTTTCCATGTATTAACGCCTACAATTAATTTATCAAATCCTCTAAAGGACGTTATGGATGCAAGCATAAGTTGATATAATATACTTCGTAAGAATCTAGAAGAAGCACAAATTATAATGAAAAGAAATCATGATAAATAGCTAAGCCAACTAGAACATATGCCGTGGGCGATCAGGTATACATACAGGTATACGTACGTAAAGGTTTAAATTATAAACTGACACCTAAGTTTGAAGGCCCGTTTAACATTTTAGAAACATTAACGGCCAATAGATTTAGGATTCAAATGTATCCAAACCCACTGATATGAGAATAGTTCCATTGGCACATATCAGAATCTAAAGAAAGGTAGAATGGAGTGAGGGAAAAAATGGTTGTATTTATGAAACTTGTATATAATATATATATATATATATATATATATATATATATATATATATATATATATATATATCATATTTGTATGTAAACATATTCTTTAACATGAGTTATTACATATATTTTACTCATTGCAGGTTTCCATAAAATAAATCTGTTACTGTTAGGAGTGATATTGTGTGTTCAGACATCTTTGTTGTATGGAAAGAGTGCTAAGACGAAAGAAATAGAATTTAATCATCGAAAGAACAGAAGACATTTTTATTGTGTCGAGTAATATAGTCATAGAAGTGGATATGCAAGCCATATTTTTTTGCCTGAAGATGACGTCCTTAACTTAAAGAATGACTGATGAGGTTTGCCATTTCGCTTAAGGAAATGCACCAACGTAATTTTCATGCTAACTCAGAGATTTCGCTAGCTCAAACCCTAAGCGTCGCGGAAATGTTGTCTTATGACATACAAAATAAAACCGCTGAGGCAGAGGAACTTGCTCGTGACTTGCTGATGTGGTCTGTGCGGCACAATAATCTCGAACGCCGCAACCCGCTTATTCTGGCTGGACTAAACATCTTGGGATCTGTTGCGAGTCTAGGCTTAGGAATTTCAAATCGCTTAAGATAAATATCAAAATAAAAGAATTGAGTTTTTGCAACAAAACCGAATTAGCTTTGTCTGAACTTCGCAGCCAGTTATCTCAATCAATCAAATAATGAGTTTGGTAAACGAACATTCAAATAATATCGATCAGATTATGGAAGTTCAACATTTGCTGGCTACGTTAGCTTATTATAGTTCGAAAATAGATCATATCCGTGTCAAAATATCACATTTTATTGAGAAATCAAAGACTATGTAGAAGCTATTACGTTAGCGACAAAGGGTGTGTTATCTCCACTTATGCCTATTAAAGATCTGACGTTAACTTTGGAGAACGGACGGGAGAAAACTAGGTTATATTCCTTTATTAGACGCCCATAAAGTAGAGTTCTATATAGCCTAATATCAGTCAGCGTTGAAAATTATAGGATATGATCACCATACCATTTTGATTCTTCTGATGCTTGGCAATCATACAAATAGCACCGTTTCTACTTTCATGACGAATAACTCAAGTCCAGTAATATCCAATTTGACGGGGCATGTTCTGATTTCTTCTGATAGGAAATCATTTACAGTCATTAAGACTTAGATAAACTCACTCACTGTTCAGAAGCCATGAATAATAAAGTTTGTACAGCTGACTCTTTTGAATTCTATCCTATATCAACGGATTCATGTGAGTTAGGCATAGTGCTAAACGGCTCTCTCTCTCATACACGCGAAGGTTGTCTGAAGAAACTTTATCCCTTTTACAGTAATAAGTTCAATTACAGAATGAATAATGGCTCCTGGATCCGATACGACAAAGACGGTTTTCAAGTCGTATGCCCGGACGGGACCACCGCCCATTCTCCAATCTTTGTCTAGCAGCTGATGGTTGTACGGGACATCTACAAACTACACCGTCAGAGGGGTCAACACAATAATCGTGAGAAGACGTATTTTGCAAACTATACCTGGGCGTCTACAATTATCCCATCACTACCTCTCCCATACAACGCGCGGGTGGCTCATCGTTTGACGCAACTGGCTGAGATGAACCACGCGTCACCGACTTATGCAGGTGGAGAAAATCTTCGTTACTACGTTCTGCTGGCCGTGTTCAGCGTGACGGCCATATTGGTTATCGCCGTCAACATCTTTGCTTGGCGTAGGCTGAGGGGTACACAGAAGGATCTCCAAGGAAACGTATT
>NC_061095.1:66029669-66032169 GCF_015104395.2 Macrobrachium nipponense
AAAAATATGGATTACATTGATTTGCACTTTCATCCTGCGTTATTATATATCAACAAGAAGTTAAATAAATCTTTAAAAGTATGCTCCAAATAATATGCATTTTCAACCTGCCTCATCAATCCATAAAAGGTTCCCTAAATGTTTAAAAATATTCTCAAAATATTGTTAGCAGAGAAAAACTTAAAAAAAAAAAAAATTCTGAAAATCGTGCAAAATCTCCAGGAACATAAACTTAAAAGATGCTTATGGAAATTATCCTACTTTTTTTTTATCTTTTTTTTTTTTCACTTTCCAACCTAATGAAGTGAGTAGCTCTCAGGGCATTGAAAGGAGACTTCTAAAATACCTGGACGCTGTCTAATAACTCTGGTTCCGAGAGAGGGTTTAGCACGCTTGATCATGTGCTTCCATATTCATGAATGTTTAGTCTGCAAACATGAGAGTACCGCTAAGAAGTACTTGGTTTATGCCTCTCTCTCTCTCTCTCTCTCTCTCTCTCTCTCTCTCTCTCTCTCTCTCTCTCTCTCTCTCTCTCTCTATATATATATATATATATAAATATATATATATATACATATATATATATATATATATATATAGTGCTTAGAAAGGAGGAAGACATTGTGAAGAGATGGAAAGAATATTTCGAACAGTTGTTAAATGAAGAAAATAATAGACTAATAAGAGAGGATGGGCAAGTGAACATTGCATGGTAATGAGGTTTTCTAGGCAAGAGGTACTAAATGCACTGAAGAAGATGAAGAATGGGAAGGCAACCGGACCAGACATGATCCCGGTGGAGGCATGGAAAGCATTAGGAGTGAAGGAGTGGATATACTGTACGATCTTATGATAAAGATACCTTGAACAGAAAGATACCAAATGAGTGGCGTGGGAGTATATTGATCCCAATTTTTAAAGGGAAAGGCGATGTCCAAGAGTGTGGTAATTATAGGGGCATTAAATTGATGTCCCACACTTTGAAGATACTGGAAAGGATGATAGATGCTAGACTGAGAGAAGAAGTACAAATAGGTAAAGAGCAGATGGGATTTATGAAGGGAAGGGGAACAACAGATGGTATATTTGTCTGAGGCAAATAATGGAGAAACTTCGGGGAAAGACAAAGGGACCTACATATGGTATTCATTGACCTTGAAAAGGCTTATGACAGAGTCCCGAGACAAGAGGTATGGAGGAGCCTGAGGGAGAAGATGGTGCCAGAGAAGTATGTGCGATTGATACAAGAGATGACCGGAATGTATTTACCAGAGTGAGGAGCAGTGTTGGGGAGACAGAAGGTTTTGAGGTGAGAGTAGTGGATTACACCAGGGGTCGGCTCTGAGCCCATTTATCTTTAACATATGATGGATGTTATAATAGAGGAAGTAAGGAGACAGTACCATGGAACATATTGTATGCGGATGATATTGTTCTGTGTGCAGAGAGCAGGGAAGATCTGGAAGTGAAATTGGAAAGATGGAGACAAGTACTGGAGGTACAGAGGAATGAGAATAAGTAGATCCAAGACAGAATATATGTGTACCACCACTGAGGGGGATGATAGAGAAAGTATTCAGCTTGGTGGAGAGCAAATAAGGAGAGTTGATAAGTTTAAGTATTTGGGATCTTTTGTTAACGCTGGAGGAAGTATGGAAGAAGAAGTAAAACATCTGGGTACAGGCAGGCTGGAACAACTGGAGAGCGGCCTCGGGAGTTCTTTGTGACAAAGAGTGCCGCTTAGGTTAAAAGGAAAATTTCACAAGACGGTGGTAAGAACAGCAATGCTGTATGGTATGGCGGAAACAGCAAGCATGAGAAAAAGCAGAGCAGAAGAGATGGGATGTGGCAGAAATGAGAATGCTTATGTGGATGTCTGGGGTAACAAGAGTGGATAGGATCAGAAATGACTACATAAGGGGGTCAACTAAGGTGGTGGAAGTATCAAAGAAAGTGCAGGAGGGGAGGCTGAGATGGTATGGACACCTGTTGAGGAGAGATGAGGACCACGCTGGGAGACATACTATGGGAGTGGAGGTGCAAGAAGAAGAAAGAGAGACCAAGAAAGAGATGGAAGGACTGTGTGAGAGGAGATTTACATGAGAAGGGAATTGATGAGGCAGAAGCGCAAGATAGAAATAGATGGAAACGGCTCATCCGAAACGGCGACCCCATATAAAAATGGGAAAAAGCTGGGAAGAAGAAGAAGAAGATATTAAACAGATACTTTTGTACTCACGTTCTCAGGATGATTATCTGCGTTATATCTCATTGGATCCCATCACCACAAAACAGGTTTCCACATCCGTATTACGTTGTACAGAATATTATTATTATTATTATTATTATATTATTATTATTATTATTATTATTATTATTATTATTCAGAAGATGAAGACCCGGTATTCTTATGGGAACAAGAAGCCCAACAAAGGGGCCACTGACTTGAAATCCAAGAAGCTTCCAAAGAATATTCAGGTGGTTTTTCCTTAGGAGGAAG
>NC_061095.1:66037169-66041095 GCF_015104395.2 Macrobrachium nipponense
AAGTTTTTACGAAACAAAAGAGGAAAGAAGGAAATAAAAAATGCTGTCATGAAGAATAAAAACTTCAAGTTAAAGGAAGCAAATATGTTTTAATTAAGCTAAATAAAATGTGGTCGAGAAAGAAAAAAACGTCAATGAAAAAGCCGGATTGAGTTATTCTAGGAAATTGTTGTAGTTTCTGCTTAGTCCACAGTACTTTTCCCCTTTATATGACTCTAGTAAATAAAATAACTTGCTGTTTACCAAAAAGGCCTCTTAAACAAAAAGTAATAATTCAAAAGCGTTCTTATAACACTTCCATTTTGGTATCATTCGGATCATGAGATTTACAGGAATGAAAGAACAAATTACAAGTCTGAGTTACTTTACCTTTTTAAGTCAGATCAAAGTTCAGGAAATGTCCCGCCAACAGAATTTGCACATCAAAGTGATGTGACAGGAGGCAGAGCTTTTTGATACATCAAAGGATTGTCATGTGAAACGATTTGGAGAATAAACTTTCATTTTATGACCATACAGTTGAATCTTAAGGCCATAACAATAACAACATTCTGATTTATATTTATAGAAGCCCAATCAATATATATAGTAAAAGATCAAGCAAACCTTTCATATATAATTCTGTAGAGTTAAGAAGAATTTTGCTCTTATATATGCATATTAAAAATAACAGACCCCGAATGCAGAATACAAGATTTGGGTTATTGTGAAGACGAAAACTCTTGAATAAAAAGTATAAAGCATGTTTTCTTATTGTGCCCCCCCCAAAAAAAAATAAATAAAAGGATATGGCCCTTTACATGCTAGAAATAGGGCTATATATTGCACCCATCGAGTCCATGCCTGCAGGATTACCGTATACTGCAAATAACTTACACCAGAATGGAATGAACAGCTGTGCTTAATGTCAAAATGCAACAGTGTAAATTCTTAAGCTTTATTTAGCTGTTCCATTATCATCTACTGTTTGGTTCATTCTGGGATGATTAGAAGAGAGAGAGAGAGAGAGAGAGAGAGAGAGAGAGAGAGAGAGAGAGAGAGAGTTGATAATAACTGTAAATTCTGCTTTCCGTGAAAAGGGAAACTTTTATTCAGTTTTGGTGGACTTCAAAAAATACCGCTGCTTAATTTCTGACTTCTTGACACTGACTGTTACAGCCAGACTGCCAAGATAAGAACTTCCTTTTCAGTTACGACTTATGCCTCCAACAGAGAGAGAGAGAGAAAGAGAGAGAGAGAGAGAGAGAGGGTGCGTGTAAGGGATTTAAAAGTCCATTTTCACAATAGAATAATAAAAAAAAATTGAAGTGAAAAAACAACATAATAAATAAATAACACATTGAAAGAGAGAGAGAGAGAGAGAGAGAGAGAGAGAGAGAGAGAGAGAGAGAGAGAGAGTGGGGGGTTTTAATCACCTTCAAATCCTTTGATATATTTTCTTTCCTTAACCGACTCCTGATGAGATTTCTGACCAAAGGCTGAAAACCATCCTTTGATCTCTGTCTCCTGTGAAGGACTCGGTAAACAGGATGTCCTACAAGTCAGTCTCTCTTGTGTTCCCGAATCAAAGGACCTTTGAAGTCCAAAGGTGATGAAAGTCCTATTAGGGATAATCTCTATTTAGTCTTTTAAATTCATAATTTACTAGATTAACTTCTGTCAAATGTAAATCAGGGCCTTGATGGGAAAGTGTAAAAGATGTTTTATTTATTTTCTTAATGTAAAGTGGAATCGAGAGGAATAATATATTTTACTTCTCTCTCTATTTAAGACTATCCATTGCTGGGAAATATGGAAGTGATATATAATATTAAATATGAAATGAACATAATTTTAAGATATATTAGCCATTTTCAAACCTCACGAGGGTCAAAGAAGAATTTAGATACAAATCATCATAAACGAGGTGAACAGAATATCTCTCTCTCTCTCTCTCTCTCTCTCTCTCCTGATAAATCTCAGGCAACCCACAATTTATTAACAAGTTTCCGTGAACATCAATTGTGTGTTTCCACTTATTCCTTCATGAACTCTGACGCCTTGAAATATTTCAGCATAATTCCCATCTGAATATTCTACAATGACTTGTTCTTCATTGCTAACATCAAGTATGAAATGACATTATCCATTTTCCTACCATGAATAATATCACTACCATTTCCCTCGCCCCTTTAAATCCCATAATGGAATGTACTAACATTCCCATTCAGCCTTCCGGTTCAGGTCATATTGAAATTGAATCTGTTTTGGTCATAAATTTAGTTATAAATCTGACTACAAATGGAAATGAAATTCTGGATTGTGATGCGTCAGAAATACCAAAGAACTACGATGATAATCAGGGGGAAATATATTCATGTAACGTAAATTATTGGGGAAGGAAATGTAATTACTCAGGGGAAAACATGGTTGTAATATTTACACCATTGGGATACAATTCATGAAGCAGTTATTGAAGATATCGCATTATTCGAGTTTTATAATTATTATTATTCTCTCTATCACAGTCCTCCAATTCGAATGGGTGGTATTTATAGTGTGGGGTTCCGGGTTGCAGCCTGCCTCCTTAGGAGTCCATCACTTTTCTTACTATGTGTGCCGTTTCTAGGATCACACTCTTCTGCATGAGTCCTGGAGCTACTTCGGCCTCTAGTTTTTCTAGATTCCTTTTCAGGGATCTTGGGATCGTGCCTAGTGCTCCTATGATTATGGGTACGATTTCCACTGGCATATCCCATATCCTTCTTATTTCTATTTTCAGATCTTGATACTTATCCATTTTTTCCCTCTCTTTCTCTTCAACTCTGGTGTTCCATGGTATGGCGACATCAATGAGTGATACTTTCTTCTTGACTTTGTCAATCAACGTCACGTCTGGTCTGTTTGCACGTATCACCCTATCCGTTCTGATACCATAGTCCCAGAGGATCTTTGCGTGATAGTTTTCTATCACTCCTTCAGGTTGGTGCGTGTACCACTTATTACTGCAAGGTAGCTGATGTTTCTTGCACAGGCTCCAGTGGAGGGCTTTTGCCACTGAATCATGCCTCTTTTTGTACTGGTTCTGTGCAAGTGCCGGGCATTCGCTTGCTATGTGGTTTATGGTTTCATTTTACGTATTGCACTTCCTACATATGGGAGAGATGTTATTTCCGTCTATCGTTCTTTGAACATATCTGGTTCTTAGGGCCTGATCTTGTGCCACTGTTATCATTCCTTCAGTTTCCTTCTTTAGCTCTCCCCTCTGTAGCCATTACCATGTGTCATCGCTGGCTAGCTCTTTAGTCTGTCTCATGTATTGTCCTGTCATTGGTTTGTGTGCCAGTCCTCTGTTCTGTCTGTCATTCTCCTGCCTCTGTATATTTCTGGGTCTTCGTCTACTTTTATTAGTCCTTCTTTCCCATGCACTCTTTAGCCACTCGTCTTTCACTGGTTTTCAGATATTGCCCCAGTGCTCTGTTCTCGATGTTGACGCAGTCCTCTATACTTAGTAGTCCTCTCCCTCCTTCCTTTCGTGTTATGTATAGTCTGTCTGTATTTGCTCTTGGGTGTAGTGCTTTGTGTATTGTCATATGTTTCCTGGTTTTCTGATCTATGCTGCGGAGTTCTGCCTTCGTCCATTCCACTATTCCTGCGCTGTATCTGATTACTGGCACTGCCCATGTGTTTATGGCTTTTATCATATTTCCAGCGTTGAGTTTTGACTTTAGTATCGTCTTGAGTCTCTGCATATATCTTTCCTGATCGTGTCCTTCATCTCTTGGTTGTTTTTTATATCCCCTCCTTCCATTATTCCCAGGTATTTGTATCCTGTCTCATCTATGTGTTTGATGTTGCTGCTATCTGGTAGCTTATCCCTTCAGTTCTCGTTACTTTGCCGTTTGTATGTTGACTAAGGCGCATTTTTCTATTCCAAAACTCCATCC